>NC_051846.1:19013464-19124248 GCF_002237135.1 Teleopsis dalmanni
TGAATGACTTGTCTAGACGGAGTTCTTCAGGTACTCATTTTAAATATCCACAACATCTGGTCACACACTTATGCCAAGCTAACATTGGCGTTTGAAATCTTGAAGATTTGTTGAAATCTTCCTATATTGAGCAATTTAATACAATATGGAAAGATTCAACAATATGTAAGTTAGCCATGTTTTATTCAAAACAAAAAAAATATAGCAATCCTATTAATATGCCCCACAAAAATATCAGTCTTGTGATAGGTATGTTGACGGGGCACAACCGTTAATGAAACACCTCAGAATATGGTTTCCTACCTTTTTTCGACCAAGAACCACTATGATACATTTGTTTTTAGTAGGGACCACAAAGTTAAACAATAATAAACATAATAGAATATTTTAATATACTTTATGCATCACTGGTATAATGCATAAAAAATTGTATAAGTGCATAGGTACATTATATAGGCTATAATATAGGTATATAATTATTTGTTAATTTTTTGTGCTTATGATCTAACAAATAAGATTTTAGTGGATAAACTGAATGCTATGTATCCATACCTGTTAAATTTCCTCCGCGGACCACAGGTAGAGCATGCACAACTTTACTATTTAAAGAATCTTAGCCAGCTAGCAGATTATAATTTCAAACATTTGGATTTAACAGTAGCATAATCGGGCATTGGTTCTGTAGTCTTAGGATCGCCAGTGTAACAACCCAACCATGTACCATGTACGATAACAATATTCTGCAAAAATAATATTAAAAGTCGAACAAAAACAATTATAATATTTAATTACATATATATATAGCTGTAGTTTATGTGTTAATTATTTAATTATTATTACCATATAACGCATTGTAAGACCATCGATTGTTCTTGTTATGGTTTGGAACATCTTAATGAAGAATTTACAAAAAATGAATACGAAAGTAATGGTCAACTGTAGTAATTATTAACCAACTTTACATGAAGGTTCCATTGTTTCAACTTTAGAACCCAATTCGCCTTAACCATATTAATTCCTTATATTGATTATAATAAAGTGAAGAAATGGAATAACAAAGCAATATAAAGAACTAATAATTATATGTTATGGAGTATGTGGACAATAAATCAAGCTAGTTGCAGTGCCGAACAGCCTTAGCCTAACCCATAAACCATTACATTAAATGTTTTGGAGTAGTTAGTCAATTTTTTTCATTTGTTATAATTGATAAAAAGGCTGAAGTGAAAAAAAATAAAGGCTTATGAATTATATTAGCAAATTTATTAATGTCTTGCAGGGTTGAAAATACTTTACTTCAATTAATTCATTCTTATATAGTTTAACCCACACTCATATATAGAAGCATATATTTTACAAAATAAAATGTATTTACCCCTCAGTTTTGTATTTAAAAAATATTACGTTAATTTCTCACCAAAAATTCCACCTTCCCTTCAAACAATGTCATTAAATAACGCCTGTCTAGGGAAAAAAAATTTATTTTTTACCATAGCAACTTGTTAATTTTTAAAATAAATTTCCTCGTTTCCATGTCAATAATTTTAGTTTTAAATTAAATATTAAACTCAAGTTTTTAGTTCAATAAAAATAACCAGCGAGTCAACAACAAAAATTTCAAATTAATATTGGATACTTAATTTTTGATTTATTGTCTGCAAATAAATTTCAAAGATGCCTTGCTACACCAGCACTAAAGTGCGCTTTGATAACCCGCGTAGCGATACCGATATTGGTAAGAATCGCCTTAGTACAGCAGGAAAAACCGAGACAACACCATGTATCAATGTACGCCTAACGCCAAGTCAGGAGGCACTACCAAGACAAAGCGAAAAAATAACGCGGGCAAGGACTTGTTATCTGTACAATCAAAGAGGAAAGAAGTTGAAATATCCCATTGATCCGACCAAAGAAGCTACATTACGCAAAGAAGACATTGAACGTATCAAAGCCAATGCAAAGATAATAACTATGGAAGAAAGAGCTGCTATTGTAGAGCTGCAAGAAAAAGAAGCACAACGTCTGAATGATATGGCAGATGAGTTAAGGCTTCGCTACAAAAGAATTGATGATGAGCGTAGAAATATGAGAGATGCTCTCGACGGTCGAGATAAATTCAGTGATACTGCACAAAAGCTTAATGTATTGGAGCGCAGCTTTGTAGAAAAACATGAACAGGAAGAAGAGGTTCAACTTGCAAATCGTGTCATCATAAACTTAAAGTGTCAGGCGGTACGTGATGAACAGATTTTGGAAAAAAAAGAAATTGAACGTCTTGCAAAGCAAGCAGACGCACATATGGTTCAAATTCAAATGAATATTGCAGCGAAATCGCTAGCTGAAGAGGACAAAAAAGAGGAAGAGAAACGGCTTAATAGAATTTTGTATGCCGCAGACATACGACAGCAATTAAATGAGCGTGAACGTATACGTTTACTTGAAGGACAACGTATAGAGAAAGAAGCACTCAAAATGCGTGAAGCTATGGAAGAACTAAAAAGGGACGAGGAGCTTCAAGCAAAATTAATATTAGAACGTAAACTTCAATTTCGTCGTGAACTAGATAAAGTAGCTGAAATGTCTATGGTTTTTAAAAAGATGTTGTGTGAACAAGACCTTGATGCTGATATGCGAGTGTTGGCTTTTAAACGTGAGCAGGAAATTCGACAACGTAAATTTGACGAAGAGAAGAGAATTGCTAAAAAAGAATTCGATCGTAAGCAAGATAAATTATTTGTGTTGGGTCAGAAGGCTTTGGAGTCCAGATCTCGTCGTGATGAAATGAGTTACATGCGAGAACAAGAAAGACTTGAAAGTGAATATAGGCGCAAGGAAATGGAGGCGGCATTGCGCAAGAAGAGGGTCGAAAAAGAATTATGTGATGCACGCAAACAACAATTATTGGATTCCAAGAATCGTCATGCTTTGTATATCGCACATGCTGAACAAGAATTTAATGATCTTATTGTAAGCATAAAATCTGAAGAGGAGGAACAGAAGAAAATGGATGCACTGCACAAGAAACTGCGCGAGAACTATCGCAACGATATAATACGCCAAATCAATGACAAAGAAGCGGAACGTCGTCGCTTATTAGATCTCGAGAAGAATCAAGTCTCTACTTGGCGTAAGGATGAACGCAAACGTGAACAAAATATACGCACTATTATTAATGCTAAGTTAGCTGCTATGAAAGATGCCAAATTACCGGAGAAATATATTACCGAAGTTCAACAGCGTATAACGAAAATTTTTGCAAAATACAATAATTAAATTAATTTTTTAATCATTTCAAATTTTAATTTTATTTTTGAATAATTTAACAAAAATGTATGCACAATGCATGTATCGAATTTCTTAAAATAACAATATGAAATACTTTTTTATTGAATTATTATAAAAATAAAATATTTTATAATAGTGCAATAATAAAGTATCTCAAATTGGAATTGCTAAAAATTATGAGAAATTTATATTTTGCTATTAAATGATTTAACTTTTCAGAATAAATCTGTTGTGCACCAAAAAGACTTGTTTTAATAATGAAAATATTGAAAATAAATAGTAGTATTTGAAATATGTATTTTTTAAACATTACAGTCAAGTCATCAATAAATGGATAATACTTAAAATATAAATACTTTAAGCAATAAAAAATTGATTTAAAGCAACACCTAAAATCTTTTATAAAAGAAACTCATTCTATTTTGTAAGAAATATTTTTTTGATCATTATATCTTTCTAGAGGCCACTATTTTTTTCATTAAAAACTATCTGATGCTATGGTTATTAAGTGGTGGATCACAGAGCTTCAAAGCAGTTTATAGTTCTTTTATGGTCAATTTAGTAGAGACGTATGTGAAGCATTTCAACTATATTAAAATAATCGTGTAATTAAAGCAATAAACTAGAAGCATTTTCATTAAGATACTGTATATATTATATTTAGACTTTAAACGACTGCTATATGCGTATGCTTACCTATTACCACTGTTTTCTAAAGTGTCTCACATTGAAGCTAGTAAAAACTGTTCAATTACTTAAACGTTAAAATCAGACCTTGCTTAGTAGTTTGGACTTAACTGCGAAAACTTCCACTGTTTTGTAAATATGAAATTTAATTTAAAAAAAATTAATTAGTTGAATGAAGTTTCCTAAAGCTAACATTAACCTAATTTTATACATATACAAATATTTAAGAAATTGCTTACATTTAGTTAGATATTACCTGGAAAAATTACTATAATTCTAGTTCACCTTACACTAAATAAAATTAGTAAAATTTTATCTATCATCTGCCTTTCTTAGATAGAATACTATATTACAGTTAAAAATCATTATCATCACATATTATTGATGCTCGAGATGCTATTGAGAGGTTAATAAAATATTTTATGAAACTTACAATACGTCATGTCCTTTATTTGTTACTATTGTCAAGTGTTTTATTTGTTTGGGCCATTCGTTTTTCCTGAAGTATTAATTTCAAATTATTAATATTATTATTAATCTTACCACGCTGTAAATTCCAAGAGAATAATATCAATTTAAACAAAAGTCCGACTTAAAGACTCTGAACTATTGCTTTAAGTTCATTCTTCTTCAAGTGTCACTTCTGGGTCGTACGACATACGAAAGAAAATATTGCTTGAAGATCATCCTACTTCCAGTGTCTGTCCGAGTTAACACATAAAACACATTTACCTATTAAGTGAATCGCTCTTTAGATTAAAGAATTGTGTTTTCCCGTTCCAAAATGGAAGCATATATAGATACTCCATATATAGATCACAACATACCTACACCTAACACGTAAGGAACAGATTTTGTTGCGAGACACTCTGCTACCAGTATTATGTGAAGTTAAAAACTATGAACGATATATCGTTACTAAAAATAAATATAAAATTAAGACTATTAATATAAAATTAAAGCTATTAATAAATTAAATTAATATTTTTAATTTTTTTGTTAAGAAACTAAACGATAAACTATATTAAGAATCAAAAATCTCCATTTTTTAATCGAACTTAGTATATTCATAATAAAATCTAATATAATTATTAGCTTGTTTTCAATATATATATTTGTCATTAATCAGCATTTGGTACTAAAATTTTTCTTTATAGTTTTTACCTTACTAAAATTTCATTAAAATTATTTATTAATAATGACGTCATATGTCTACCCATCAAACTTCTGGATATGAACCTGATTAATATACACAAGGGGAAGAATAAAATAACAAGGATGATACAAAGTTTAGCAAACATAACTAAAAAAGTGCTGAATTTTCTGTGCCAGAGGAAAGAGAGAAAAATATATTAACACAATAAATATATATCACTACCCTTTCCCTTTTTTTATAAACTTCAATGGCGTTCAATATTAAAGTTAACCGAGCCACTATCTGAAGTAATATACACACAAGGGCACAAGTCCATTTTGGTATGCTTACATGCATGTTTGAAATAACAACTTCTAACCGGTCGGTCATATATTCGACTAATTTTTCACAATGACGTCATTGCTGTTTAGTGTTGCTCTTGCTATTGTTGTTGGTGTTGTGTTGGTGTTAGTGTTGTTGGGTTTTTCACTTGGTATTTAGGTCATGGCTTGAAATTGTTGACCTTAAATTACTTACGCCATTTTACAAAGCATTGTTGCCAATATAACAAATACCGTAAATGCAGCATTTAAATGTGTTTCCACATAAAACAAGGTACGCTATTTTAAGCTGTTTAACATCAGAAGTGCTTACAATCGACCGTGTCCCTATATAACCGTAAACAGCGTATTTTTGTATCTGAAGAAAGCTTACCCGTGCGGCTTTACTGCCGGTTATCGCCTTATAAAGCTAATTTTGGCTTATTCTACACCAAGCAAAGCCCTTGAGCCTTAGCTCCACCCTAAAAGTGCTGCGTGTGATTTTTCCATTTTCTCGGCGTGAATGTACATTGCCGTTGCTGTTGCCGTTGCTGTTATTGTTGTTGTTATTTACATACTTCAGCTGCAGTAGATTTTCATTCAGTTTCATATCAATAATAAAATACTAACGTCATAAAATCGGTTTGTTTGCAGATATTCGGATTTCTTTATGGCTTTATCAGAGCATATGTATCTTTTTAGAATTGAAAGATAAATTGTGCATTTGTTGCTTGCTAATACTGCATACTGCAATAAATGGCAAAAATACTGCAATAGCATTTTGTAGAGCCATTGAAAGTTTAATTGTTAATAAAGCAGCAATTCTGTCACAATTTTATTGCATCACAGTTTGCTGCAATGAACCTTCAACTCGAGGTAAACTATGGCATATCTGAGCTATGACGCTGATTTGGCTGAGGACAAAATATAAATTTTTTTTACTTTATTTTTTAATAAGAATTATTTTTACTGGTTTTACATGAAGGATTGTTAATACATAAAGCTTTCTTGAAATATTTTAAGCTATTTTATTCATACTTTAATCTTGTCAAATGGTATATGGTAATGTAAACATCTCTAAAATTATGAAATTGTAAACGATATGAAAAATAATTATATGATACAGCAATAACAATAAAACTCTTAAATATTTGAGATAACACCAATGCAGAGAAATTTTATTTTAGGATATATTTTAGAAAAATCAAATGTTCTTTTACAAAAATCATAGTATTCTAGATAAGATTCGGCTTTATTTTCAATATAAACTACTTCAACTTTCCTACTACTTTATATACAATCACTTTAACGCTTCTTAAAGGTTCTTACATATTTTTTATTGAACGATTTATTGAAACCTTCAAACTATATGTTTGTTTCGGCATTTGCTTCTTTATTCCATTTTTTCTAACAACAAATTCCAAAATGACCTATTGGAGAAGGAATACTAAGCTAACCTGAACAATTTAAGGCAGTTAATAAACCCATGCTGAGTGTCCCAGCAAAAATTCGAACATATAATTTTTGTGTGTATATATTTCCTAAAATGAATTAATAATTTTTTTAAATAAAAACCTATGTCATATTTTGTTACCCATTATTTTTTGCATTCAAGTTTGATCTATCGGTGAACCAAAACGCATGCATAAGAAATTATATATAATTTCATACTTTCGTTCGTTTTTTACCTTTATGTAGAATATCTGGGAAGTATAAAACTTTCCAAAAAATGAGCTGTAAGTTCTACATATATATTAGAATATCAGTCGGAAAACGCTTTTGATTCCTCAACACTCTATGGGGATGTGTAGAGGAGGTAATTACAGTACCAACTTTATAACAATTGAATTACATACACAATGCTTTAACATGTTAGTTTCTGCACTTTAATCAACATTTTTTAGACTTTTATTTGATTGATTTTTCTTCAACAGGAGTTTACTCCATAAGAGACAATAGGCTCCGAACTTAAGTGATTGATTTTTAAGCACTTACTGCATGATTGTTTGTCCCCTTCTGTTAATTCTACAATTAAAAAAAAGCTTTGAAGACCTATATGACACGATTTTGGATTTGAAAAGCTCTATGTGTTTGAAAGTTTCTTTCGCATGTTGTACTCTAATATATATTACTGAAGATATATCATCTTTTGAATAACATTCCCAGTTTTATACTTTTTAAAATACCTTAAATTTATCATCTACAATTTGGGTCTCTAATTTGTGATCGATTCATTAATCAAGTCAAATTTTTTTCATCCTATCAAATTTCACTATATTACAGTTTGACCTGAATAATATCTTGTCCAGTTGAATAATCCGAAAAATTATTTTTTAATTTTATCATCATAAACATTAAGTTTTGACACTGCGTATAATCGTGATTGAAGGTAATACATCTGTTATTCTTTTTATTTCGAAGTATATTGATAATCCTATATTTTCCATAGTACGACGTAATATTCCCCAAATGCGTTCAAATTCCAATAAATTACTTGCTTTACTGAGATATATCCATAATAATGTCAAGCACACAAATATTTCATTTTGGTCATAAAGTCTTAAAAACTTCTCCTTGATGCACTTATTTTAAACCTTTATACATTTTGACTGAGATAATGAAATATTACGACCTTTAAGGGCTTGTTTTTGTCTGTAATTATTAAATTAAAGGAGTATCCATTTCATGGTACCGATTTAACTGCACTTGTACTCAGAAAAATATGCTCTTCCCACATACTAGTTAAATCGAACTGATTAATTTTTTAGAGAAATTTGAGCTCATGAGAACCAACATGTGATGTGGTAAAACCAACATGATGTATAGAGTAAGAATTGTTTGACCTAAGATTTAGTTAAAATCTGGTTAAATCAACCAAATTATTTTTCTAAGTGTACAGTCACGTTATTATCATATGTTTGAAATAAAATTAAAGATGAGAACATTAAAGTTTTGTGGTTTCTACAGGTCGTTGCTAGAAGTCACATAACATATCCTATTTGGCTTTGTTGTATGACAAATTTCTTGGATGTGTAGCTTTAAATATATCATTCTATAGATATATTCTTAATCTTTATATGAATTTGTCACTAAAATCAAATGATTTGTTACCATTGAACCTTTTATTATTTTATACTGGGGCTACGCAAAGGTTCATATTTAATTGGACAGTTCCCAAACTCTCGTTTGAACTTCTTGATAAATATCTATCAAGTTATGCGTAACTATTGTTAACTATGTGCCGACAAGTCATCGAAAATTACTGTAAATTAATACAGTACTGTGAACTTTCTGGAAAAAAACATTTGAGTTATGTATATGTAGCTACATATGGGTCAGAAACATAGACAATCACGAAGGCCGACGAAGAAGCTTTAAAAATTTTTGAAAGAAAAATAGTTGACTAAATCCGCGTGCCAATCCAAATTGATGCAGAACCTTTTTAATTTTCAATTGAAGAACTAATAAAAAACGAAAACATAGTCAGATACATTAAGTCACGAAGACTACAATGGACTGCTCATGTAGTATGAATGGGTCCGGGGAGAAAGCCAACCAGCATATACAACGCAAAGGCGACCGCAACCAGGCACAAAGATAGACCAAGAACAACATGGGATGGGAACGTGTATGATGATGCAAATACGATTGAAGTACTGAACTGGATGAGAGTAGCAGAAGATTGGGAGAGATAGAGGCAGATCATGAGAGAGGCCAAGGTTCATACTGGACTGTAGTGCCATATAAGAAAAAATAAAAAGAAACAGAAGATGTCACATCTAATTACTAGACTTGAACAATATACTAAAACAAAAATTTGTTCATAAACACAATAACAAGTACGTTTTATTTACCACAAAATCACAAAATAGATAACCAAGTGTATAAGCATAATCTTACAATAATAAATTCTATCTAAAACTTTACAGCTATTACTGAGAAACTTAAAGTTTTCGAAAAATTATTTCCTTATACAAATAACAAATTTTATAATTGAGTGCCATCACGAACAACGCTTTATCGTACAGAAAATATTACTCATAAAACATGCAGAGCCATCAAGGACTCAGTTGTTGCTTTTGCATACAAAAAATAGATTTTTTATTGCCCGTCTATGTGTGTATGTCAAATATAAAATAAAGCAATAAAACTGATATTTCATACTTAAATCGGAAATTTATCAGTGGCAACAGCTTATCTGCTTCAATCGAAAACTACTGCAACTATGAAAATGCTTAAAAATAGCGCTTAGCAACAGTTCGTATGTAGCGTAAGGATTGCATGTGAGGACTGTAAGGATTGTAAGGATAAGCAATAAAATGATGATAGATAAAATTAATTGAATATTAGAGAATTCACTGAAGTGCAGTCAAATAGAATATTACGCTAGCGTTATAAATTTTATATGCACTAGATTGATTGTATATATGTACAAGCAGTTGTAGTGGGATGAAGTATAGATGACTATGTTTAAAGTAGTTTAATAATAGCACATAAATAGAAATAAAAGAAAAAAATTATAACAAAAAAGCATTTGTTTGAAAATAACATGAGATAACAAGAGTGATTATTTTTAACCAGCTGGAAACTATGTTTTCTGTGCAGCTTATTGTAATATATCTAAGCGTTATAGAGAAATAATAGATATCCTTGCTCCAAATAATCATAAATTCCACTGAAATACTGTGCTCATATAAAGGAAACAAGTGATTACAGTTTTTCATATATGTTTTCTTTTTTTTTTTTTGCTATGTTTATTTCATTTTAAGTAGCAGTTGAATGAAAGTATTAAAACTATGCAAGCAGCTAATCTCGAAACAATTTGTGAATTTAGGCCAAGACTTATAGTATTTCAATTTTGCATAAAGCAAAGGTGTATACTACAGCATGGCAACTTGTCCTAATGGCAACCTAAAATTGTTGGCAAAATGAAAGTAAAACCTTTGTGTGAAAGCAAAACACTTAGAAGGATGTTAACAGAGGTCAAAAGTAACATACGACAAAAATGTTGAAAAAGTGAAAGTGAAAAGAAACAGATTTGTAGTCAAAAATTTTTAAGTAGCTGGTTAACTTAGCATAAAGGCCTTTAACACTTGACCCAAAAACAGCACAAAATCCTTACACAATTTGCTAATAGATCATTTGTTTCACTAAGTATTCACCCTCAGTTGAGTGCGTTTAGCCCAATGTAAATTTACTCAATGCCCATTGTATTAACGTAAGTGACACTGTGACACTGCAATTACTTAACCTTAAGCGTAATTAACTTTGAAAAAAGCACTGCATATTTAAGTGATTTTTACATATAAATATTTTCATGTACTAAAACTTTTAATTGAGTTTATATTAGTTTCATAATGACGCAAGCAACAATGTACCACAGGCATATCAAACCTAACCGCTGACCTCTCACATACCAAAATCAGCAAACGTATGGAGGGGAGAAAAGTTGCTCACCAAACTTGACATTTTACAAAAATTTATTAAATTCGCATACCACACCCCTCACACTCCTTCACACTCTATCCCAATCCACATTTTAGCGGGTCTTACATTCGACCCGCATTGTCGCATGCTGTTGCTAACAAAAGATGGCAACAAAATTATAAAAATAACTTTGGTTACCAAATTTGCTTTTTGCCTTCTTTAAATATTGCACAGTTAATCGTTTTTAATTAATTTGGCTTACCAGAAAATTTCTGAAAAGTGCGTGTGGAGGTATCTCTCAGTCCTGGCAGACGTACGTCTGTGTGCGTACAGGCATACGGTACTGTTGGGCTTGAGGCTTGGGTTTGTCTATTTCCATACCGGTATTGGATTTCTCAAAATTTATGGCAGTAGGCAAACTGAAGTCGGTTGTAGGAAAAGTTTTTTGAATGACAGCATTAAAAATAAAATTGTCCCAAAGTGACACGACTTCTGTGTATCCAAGCACACAAATTCTACAGTAAAATTGAATCGATTTTGTATTTTTAGTCAATTTTATTAAGAAAATTGTGTTCCCAAATACTTTCTAGCACGTGTTGCATTTTGGCAAATATTTAATTTCATTTGGCATTTGTTTCTAGGATAATAAAGCCTGCATTCTGGATTAATAATTCATTTTTGCTTTGGTTATGGCTTTTGGTTTCTAAATAAAGTTTTCATATTATTTCATTTTACGTATTGAGTTCCTCAAAGTATGTAAAGGAGTTGATGCATTTTGTTCATAAAAAGTTTTAAAATAAAGTAATCATCCATTATTAACCATACTTAAGACTTTGAGTGGATTAATGGAAGGTTGAAATGCTTCTTGAAAATTAAAAAATATTTTACAAAATACTTTTAGAAGTGTTTTTGATATGACAGAACGTATTAGTAAAATGAAAGAACTCTATAAAGATATAGAACAAACTAAAGGTACAAAATTACTTTTAAAAGTGTTTAATATAAGAGAGCACATTAGTAGAGTTTTAAAAGAGTTTTACAAAAGTATACACAAGCACTACAAGTCAGCTAATCTTTATTTAACGTAGATTATGACATAGTATCACTTCACCACTGTCAAGTCAATATGCAGTAATTAGCTTAACACTGCTCACAGATCTTATTACTTACTCATTTATATCCATATTGATATCATTAGTACAAATTTAGTAAATCTGTCAATTAGTTTGTTTACAGCAGCTGTTAATGTGAGACTATCTCAAGTGCATTTAGCTATTTTTACTATGGAAAATTCTTGTTGTACGCAAGTTTTTTGACCAAACACGACACCACTGTCATCGCTCAGGCACCATATTCGTCAGATCTGGATCCGTGTGACTTTTTCATGTTCCCGAAACTCAAAGTGCCCCTTCGTGGTAAGCGGTTTGTGTCGATTGAATCGGTAAAAGAGAATTCGCTGAAGGAACTAAAAGCCATACCTTCACGGGCCTACGAAAAGTGTATGGAAGATTGGGTTATGCGTTGGCATATGTATATCGCTTCAGAAGAGCATATATCGAAGGAGATAAAATAAATTTGGAATAAAATTTAAATTTGTATATTTTATTTACAAAATCCGAGTACTTTTTGAGCAGAAGGTATTCTCTAGATCAGATCATAGACAGTAAAACCTTTATTTCAAATAAGAACTAAATCAGTTCTTTGCCAGTGAAAAACAAAAGTAATATGCGCGTAAAATTAAGCTACGATCAGAATGATAATAAAAGATATTGCAACAGAATGGACAATATATGATTTAACAAAATATTTATTCCATATAAAAAAATTAGCTTTCATTTATATGAACACCTAAATTACTTCTCGAACAATCTAATAATATATAAGCGCACCGACAAATAATACTGTTAGATAACATAGTGTAAAACATAAATTATGTTAATTTGATATTATCCTAAATATGACATAAATATGTCCTGCATATATATAGAAGCATAGAAAGTAAAATTAATTAAGTATAATACTTTTGTATTATATTTAAAAATTGCAACAAAATATATATATTTCTTAAATAATACTTGATGGTTATATTGACCATAAGTTTCACAAGAATGTGCTTGACCTCTCATAAAAGTCTCTTCATTCCAGTTTTATATAAACGTTGGCTTTCTATGGAAAGATTCTCCTATCTTCGGCCAAGAAAATAAAGCCATTCTCAGCTTATACTAAGGATATTTAGAAGTTAAAGCAGTTTTACTTACAAATATATTTACAAAAAGGCAAGTAAGTAAAGTTGATTGAATAGTGTACTATAGTTTATCCGTAGATAGCATTATTTCAATATTTGTCAAGCTAATGTATGTATATGAAACTATCATAAAAAAATTAGAAAAAAATTGATGTAAATAATATAGTATTTTATTACTATTTCTATATTTAAATTGATTTAACGTCAATTATGACGAAGGATTACAGAAACTATTGTTTTTAATATTGTTTTATTGTTTTTAGACAGTAGATAATTGCAACAACAAAATTTTATTATTTTTAATTCATTAAATTATTGGCTGGAGACACAGTTGTTTCGAATGTTGCCAATTACTCATCACCAGTGATCTATTGTCTAATGTTAGTTTATTGTAAGTCTATTGTAAGTTTTTCTTGTATTTAATACAAGAATTTTATTTTTCTTGTATTGTAATTTATTTGAAAAAAAATTTTTTTTGAGTCTACAAGTCCTAAGAGTTAACCTTGTAATTTTATTAAATTTTGCACTTGTCTTATATTTATTATACATAAAATACCCACAAAATCTACTTCCTCTTCAAAATAACTTCTGAATTTCTTCAGTGTATCTTGCATAATCAAAATGTTAAGTTAAGTGTCACGTATGGAAACACTTATGAATATATTATTATTCTATATTTGTTATGTAAAATCGGATGTCCTACTTAAAATGTAACCCTTTTTTGAGAGTAAAATTTATGCACAAATATTTTCACTGCTGAACTTTTCGCAATTCTGTGTAATTAAATTATATACAAAAGGTTAAGCTCTGCGCCCTTCAACTAATAAAGCATGGATACGAGTATATGCTCGAGTTGAACTATTTTTATCTCACCGCTTTTGCCGGTTTTAAAAATGTCAATAGCAACTATCCTTACCACACATACAGGCCCACACCAGCCACTACCACAAAATAAACTTAGTCCTTTCACTTAATGAACACAATTCAGTTATGTGTATCGAAGACCTTGCAGCCAACTTAGAGTTCGTTGGCATTTCCTGCTCCTGGCTGCACACAATGGATGCTGCAGTGTGAATTGCAGTTTTGCAGTTCCCCCAGCTGCAAATGTCTTCTTCATGCAGTCGTGTGCATAGAGTACACTTTCTCAATCACTAGCGGAATACGATGAGAGTACAATGAGTGTTGGTATTAAAGTGCAATGTACGCAAACTAGGTTAACATATTGAATCTGTTTGCCCCTCATTCTTTCTATTCACTTACTGTCACATTTTATATGAGAGTTTTATGACGTCATAAAAATACCGCAATATAATGCCACATTAACGGAAATTTCATTTGGTATTTGGTGTAAAATCGGCACAAGGGCATTTCATGTGAAATTTTCGGTCCTGTTTTATTTGATGTTTTATTTTTGTAATAATATTTTTTTAATGTTTATTTTATTATGAACGCTTGCGCTTCATTTGCTAGTTTACCATAAATTATGCTTTATTTATATTCAAAAATGGATATTTACTTGAAGACTCTCAAATTTCCACATACTCCCATGTGCTATTTTTTGGATTTATGCTTTTATGCATTTAATATTCCGTTTTGTATGTCGGAATCCTTTTAAGTGTCACTCAAAATAATTCTTTTAAATATTTTATTTTTGGCTATTATTAACTAAAACACAAAGGACTATGGGAAAGTACAAAGGACTAAGGAAAAACACAAAGGAAATGAATCTATAATTTTTTTTTTTAATATTTGTTTGAATAATAAAAAGTTCAGAGTGTTTTAGTTGATGGGAAATAGTATATCGTATTTTATATAAAAATATTTATTGTTTTTTTAAGATTTACCAATAAATGTAATGGGGTGTTCGATGATAAAACTGGATTCAATCCAGATTTGCTCTCGATCTGTCAAATTTTGTTGCCTAGTCTAACATTTTTGGAGTAATTAAGCCTTTTGGAAAAAGTATTAGTAGACATTAATACTTTTGATGAATACATATATCGAATATATACCTTATGATCAAAAAAGAACTTATTCGTTCTTTTTTTGAATTCCCGCGCTTATCCAATCGGTAAATATTTTTTATTTTCACGCTGGGAACGCTATTATACACATTCTTTCAAAGTTTAATGCATATCGTACGATAAGTTTTTATTTAGCGTCTATACAAAGAAGTCGTGGCCAAAGAAATGATTTCCAACGCAGATAGTGACCCCACATTCATCGAACGCATCATAACTGGTGATGAGACGTCGGTCTATGAATTTGACATGCCCACCAAACAACAAACGACCGAATGGTGCTTCAAAGATGAGCCGAATCCAAAAAGAGAACGCCAAAGTCGGTTATGCTGACTGTTTTCTTCGACATTCGTGATGTGGTACACTATGAATTCCTTCCAGACGGTCATACGGTCAATAAGGAGTATTATTTGGACGTTTTGCATCGTTTGCGTGAGGCCATCTGCAAATAGGAAAACTCATGTTTTTTGCACCACAATAACGCACCGGTTCACACAGCGTTGGTTGTGTCGCAGTTTTTGGCCAAAAACTCCACCAGTATTATCAACCAAGCACCGTAGCACCGGTTACTTTCCTCTTACCCTATTTTTAACTTCGCAAAATGCTACTTGAAAGAATAAAAATAGATATGACTTTTTTTATGAGACTGTAAAAACCTTTTAAAAAAATGAAAACTTCATCTAAATATCTGAATTAAGAATATACATCTATCAAGTGAAATAGTTTACAATATACTAATGAACTGATGAAACTTTGATTCCTTTGAGACTTACTCATATACTATACTTTTCATAACAAATTGTTTTTCCATATTCCTTGGCGGTGTTTTGTAATTTACAATTCCTCAGCGAAAAAAAACAAGTTCACACGCGCTTAAAGTCAAGCATTTACTAACAGTTACGAGTAAAATAATTGCAAATAATAATTATATATTATTTATAGCTTCATATGATTTACATAAATTTAAATAATTTACTAAAAGATAATTAATTAATTAAACATATGTATATAAATATAATATAGATATCAAATAGTTGATTATACTGACAAGTAAAGGGCACATTTCTCTGAAAATAAAATAATCAATGAACTCCAAATAACTCATTAAGCATATATCATAATGTTTTAAGATATAATCTAATTATTAGTCCATTAAACAATTTTTATATTGATAACTGAAATATCTGCGTACTCAAATGACTTTAAAAATTAAGTTGATTCTCCAATTCGTTTCATAATTATTTTTTCCTTATTTTTTTTATACTCAGTATGATGTTGTTGTACTATCGGATAACCAAACTACAATTTATAACATCAATTTCACCATCCACCAATTACTAGAACAAAACTAAGGATCTTAAGCCAACAACATATTGTCTCTCTGACGTGAGTACCCAGTGATCGAAACATAAAGGAAAACCAAATTGCCGATGCATTGATGAAAAAAGGATCTGCCATGCAACATACTCTTGCATAAATGATGCTCAGACCAATTAATGTTGTTAAACGTGTCTCTAACACCAACTATATCCAATTAACGATTTGTCCACAGAAAAATCTTCCATCATGTAAGATTAGTAAGACATTACGGCCGAGTTACATTCCAGAATAAACATTTTCTACCACAGAGCTTTGCTTCAATCACGCACAATTCTGTTATAGTATCTTAATCGCCTTCAAATGAATGCAATGGTTACGATAACTAAGAGCTAAGTACGAAATTAATAAGACCCAGTATTCATATCCGAATGGCAATTTAAATTTTTAATCCATAAAATAAAATAAAAAAATTATTTTAATGAAGAGAAGAAGTATGAAACAACGAATATCAGTGTTTAGTGTCGTAAATTACATATTATTTTAAAATAACTTACATTTAAGGAATATAGTTTTTATGGTTCAAATAAGCATTCTTATTTGCTCAGAAGTGTAACTTTTTAAAAATTTTTAATACATTAGACACATGTTTAAAGGTAAATTTAACAAAGCCCATCAGAATAAAATGAAAGTACTGAAGTGTTATGCTTAGTTGGGCAAAAGCTAAAACATTTTATGAAACAGTGGCTTAGAAGAATTATTCTTAAAAGGGATATTTCAAATTATATTTTCTTGTTTTTTTGAATTTTATAATACTCATACATGCTTTTATCATTAAGATGAGATATATTATCGATTTATTGTTTTTTACCCTTTTAAAGCAATAAATAAATTTAGTAATGAATTCTGATATAAGAGGATTCCAAAATAAAGGTTCTATATATCCGTTTTACTTCCATCTCTATTTCGCTAATATTTCCAGGCAACGTCATTTTGTTTTTATCACCTCTTCCCATATCAAGAATATTCCAAATCCCGTGATAGAAAATTTCTGTTACCAGTAGTTTCTAATCACTTAAATATGGTATTTTTGTTATATTCATAATATTAAAAAATAATAAATAAGAAAACCGATTTATTCAATATGAGTTCTTCTAAGTCTTCCTTTTATCAATCATAAAATTACACATTATCTTTAATTCACTATAGTTTTGATTGTCAATACTACAGATTTTGAGTTGGAATTCTGAGTCATATTTTGATTAAGTCTTTATCTGTTTAGTTTGAAACTAAGTTATTATTATAGTTCAGTGTGAAATATAAAACGTAATGTTAAATGTAGTTTGCAGTATTTTCTAACTGTTAGCAGATGGTAGACTGGATGTAGTACATGTTCACAGGACCTTTATTTTGGTGTGACAAGGACGAATCTTGATTTTAGACTACTTCGACTGGATTGTTGCAATATAAAATTTGAGTGGCTTATTTATTATATATTAGAGTTATTTTACCTGCTAACACTGAATAATTTCAGGTTCGAATCGCTTGCAGTGTCACATAATTATAAAACATAAATCTACTTAGGCTTTGTTATAGTTTTATAGAGACAAACCGTATTTCCAAACGGGTTTAGAATTTTTGAGCTATTGTGACTATTGTGCACATTAACAGAATATTAAATATAATATTTTTGACTAGTAACGATTAAGAATTTCAGTATTAGAACTACATACAGTTTCCCATAGTTGTATGCCACATATCGACATAGGCTTTTGGTTTTGAAAAGTGGAATCTTGTTTTCCAAACTGATTTGGAATTTGTTAAATCCAACCACTAGTGTATTTATTGCAGTATTAAATTATTTACCAATCTTCTATTTAGACCCATACCAGAATATTTTACCAAACTACTTTGAAAAATTGTAGAATGGTAGATTAAAACCTCGCGACAATCTCTCCTCTTTAATACAAAAATTACTTGCATTGATTTTTATTCCTTTAAATCAGAGTGAGCTCAGATTGTAGTTGATAAGATACTTCCAAACTTTTTAATATAGATGCAAATATTGTTGCGTTAACATTTGTTGTCAATATACTCATGTCAGTTATAAACAAGCATGCAGTAGCTCAATTCGGATTCAGAACGGGGCACGGAATTCCTGAATAATACCACTGAAGAAGCATGAACTAAAGTAATTATATAATAAAAATTTTTTTTGTCGATTGTGACCAAGAAAAACTATTTATAAGTTAGAAGGATTCGAACAGTAATGAAAAAACAACCAAAAATTTTATTGAAAATTTTATAAAAATTTATTTTTAATATAAGTTATAATTTAACGTCAGTTATGACGGAAGTGAGTATTATATTTAATAGAAGCTAGCATATTCGATGATGGGTATTTGGCAATACCCGAAACTGCTGTATGGTCCGCCAAAAATTAAATTAATTAAAATAATATAAAAGAATTTTTATTGTTGTAGTCACTACTTTTTAAAACCTTTCTATAAAAATGATTTGTTTAAATAAATTTCAATAAATTAATTAAAAATTTTTGGTTGTTGTTTCTTCATTACTATTCGCACCCTTCTTCGAACCTATAAGGAACTGTATTTTGTTTAAGTAAAAATGCCTACGACACTGTTTTTTAAATAATAAGAAAACTTTTAGCAGGTATTATAGCGCAAATTTTTGGCACATGTTCCTTTAAAGTTCTACATGTGTGCTGCCAACCCTACTTACTCGGGAAGAAATATGCAGAAACGTTAAAAATTTGTAAAACTTTGAAGGGAAAGTGAAATATATTTTTAACTGTAAATCAAAAAATATTTTAGTAACAAATGCTTTGTTTAGTGCTCCACTGAGGATTGAAATAAAAATTTTGTTATAATAAGTTTGCAAAATATTTTGACAAATTACAATTCGATGTAAATACATAGGAGCCGCTGAAATGGGCAATGAAATATGCTGTGATGATGTGAATTGCAATAGCAACACGTGTGCTCTTCATTCCAACTTCTTCCTGTATCTGAATTTCTGCCATAGACACCGGTATATTAAAAATGCTTTTGAGGAAGACAAGTTGAACACATCAAAGAAGATACTTGATATGATTAATAAATATGATTTATTTTGTAAATATTTTTGTTATTCATACAAGTCAACAAATGTTTGCTTCTTAATTTGCATACTCAATTAGTAGTAGGTGTTTATGTATAAAATTATTATGAACAATTAGCACTCAAAGACTAATAAGTTCATAAATGTGATCGGTCTATTTCATCTTTTGTAGCAAATAAAAAATTAATATTTTATTGAACTTTAACCTTTTTCTTTGCCATATGCGAAGATATGTGGTTACCAAGCAATCAAAACAAAACAAGCCCTGCCGACCATATGTAGGGCTTCAGTGACGTTTCCATTAACACCAGCAAACATTTGATGCCAATGAATGCCATTTGAGCTATTTTTAGGTAATTCCAAGTATTATTACGCTCAATGGACACCAATAACACCAATATTCATTTGCGTATGCACTTCTGTTCCAAGGTGTGTCTACACCCTGATTTCACGATTTCACCCAATATATGCATGCAAGTATCCTTAAGAAGCAATGGGCACATGGCCGAGTGTCTTCCAAGCTGAAATCCACGCAATCAACTTATGCGTAAGATCCAATTTAATCAAAAAACCTTCTGGCTCGAAAATTGTTATTTACTCTGACAGCCAGGCTGCTCTTAAAGCTCTTTCTTCTTGGACTTTCAAATCAAAACAGGTCCTTGAGTATTACGATCTTCTGCAATCACTTGCAGCTCGGAATAAGGTAAACCTTTACTGGGTTCCGGGCCACAGAGGAGTTTTGGGAAATGAAAAAGCTGATGAGCTAGCCAGAACTGCATCAAAAACTGCTTTTATAGGCCCTCAACCCTTTTGTGAAATAAACAGATTATCAAGAAAATGGAAAATCATATGCGGCTGGAGTACTGGGTAAACTTTCCAGGACTCAGACAAAGCAAAGCACTGATAACACCTTACTCCTACAAAAACATTCTTAAATTCTCAAAATGTAATTTAAGGATGATAACGGGTTTCATTACAGGTCATTATGGTCTGAAATATCACCTTCATAAACTACAATTATCTGCTAACTCGGAATGCAGATTATGCCTCGAAGATGAGGAAACAACCATGCACATTCTGTGTGACTGTCCAGCTTTAATAACGCACAGAAGAAACCTGTTTCATAAGGAATTTCTGTCACCAGAACAGATTAAGAACTCTTCTCTAGATTTAGTTCTAGACTTTATTCACAAAGCTTTAAGGGGCTTTGTTTAATCAATAGTGAAACTGGTACAATAGGTCTCTTCTGGCCGCAGTACCGGCTGTTGGGCAATTTTCACGAATACCTTTTATTATTATTATTATCCTTAAGTTTCTTACAGAGGTAAGTGGGCGTATATGTTTATTGTTATTATTTTATTATTCTTATGTGTATCGTGTATGTTTCTTAATATTTTAATGTACATTTGCTGGCAACTCAGATGTGTAAAGAAATTAGGTTTAATGTTTGCTTTGAGTTCAGATTTTTAGTCACTTCATAAAAAATTTCTTCCAGTGACGTCATTTACAATATCAATGGCGATTGTTATTATTTGCCTTTAACTGCATCATATAATATTACAAGTAAATATTGAATATTATATCCAATGAACCATTTAAACGTAATATAATAATCGTTATGAGTTTATTCACACTTCATTCTCATATTTGTTAAAATGAACTCGATTTATTTTCATTAATTTCATTTCTTCTTAATATCTTATTTTCAATATAATTTTGCTTATAAAAATGTAATAATAATAATTTTTAAGAAATATTAAAGTAAAGTAGCTAAACTTTTTTGGTTAAAGGTGGCACAAATTGATTGAAGAGAGGACGACAAAATTGTATAAAAAAATATTCGGGTGTAATGGTTAATAACAGTTAGACAATTCCATATAAGTTTAAATTTATATTATATATGCCTAAATTTACAAATTTATTAGGGAAAGTACTGAAAATGGAAAATATCATTAAACAAAAAGAACACCATATAATTGTTATCTCTCCAACCTCAACTTGTTTAACAGAAATTGACAACGTATTGGGTGATATTGGTAAGTGTCCGAGTTCTTTTAAAACTTTTTTGATCAAATATTTTCTTATTAAATATTTTAAAATTATATAAATTATTTAAAATTATTTTAAATATTTAAAATTATTATTACATATTTCCAAATATTTGAAATTAAAAATTCATTTCAAATACTTGGCTTCACTAAACCTTACAAATATTACTGTACAACAAATATTACAACTAGATCATGCTTATCTTTTATATACCATTAACTTAAAAATTTTTAATATTAAAAACACTTCATACGAAACGGTACCAGAATTAAAGACATTTTGGTTAGGATACCATGTAAAACTTTTTCTTTTTTTTTTGCAATATTTAATATTAAATAATTTTGGTGATTTTTTCTTCTTTAAGCCCTATCGAATTTATCAATCTTAAGTATCATTATCATCTTCCTTTATCTCTCTATTTCGCTTTCTGTCTCCCTTTCTGTCTCTATCTCTTTCTTTCTCTCTCTCTCTCTATTTGTCACTCTTTCCTCACCCACTCTCTCTCTCTCTCTCTCTCATTAGGTTAGGAATTTTTTCTATTTTTGGTTCTCAGGCTTTATGATTTAGAAATCTCCTCTCTTTCTCACTCTTCCCTCTCCCCCCCTCCCACACCCACTCACTCACTTTCTTTAGGTTAAGAATCTTTTCTTTTTTTGGTATCTCAGTTCTTTATGATTTACAAATCAAAATTGTTTCCTAGGAAGGAACTTTCTACTTCAAATAAATTATTTTTTATGAAAGAATATCTGAGGTGTGAAAGTTTTTACTTCTCTACCTTTGATAATATTAATATTTAATAAACAAATTTGTTAATTTTTCGTTTTCTACAGTATAAGAGTTAACCTTTGAACTTATTCTAATTAATGTAGAATCCATTTAAAGATAAATACAAATATTTTATATAAGAATGATTTAATATGAAATGATTTAAGAAAAATAACTATTTGTTTTTGTTTTTAGTACTAATATTTATTTTTATTTTTTTATGTATTGTTTATTCTAAGTGAAAGAATAATATTTACTCTTTCAAAACCACTCGTTGTCATAATAAAATTTGTGCAAATTCAAATTAAGTAAAAAGCAGAAATTAATGAAAATATTCTTTGTATTGTAATTGGACAATAGAGGAAAATTTCCAAAAGATATTTCACTTTATTACACAGCGTGTGATTTAGCGGCAGCAATCAAATAGAAACATAAAAGGAGAAGGAATGCATGGACTTTGATGGAAAGAACTGCAAACGGAAGTCGCAAGCGAAGTGACTAGAAAGTCACACTACATTACGTAAATGTCCATTTGAAAATGAACTCTAAACGTCATTTTCGGAACTCATATGAGAACTTGATTTTAATAAATAAGATCAAGTTCTTTTATGCATTAGTATGAAGAAAATTTATCATTTAATATAATTTATTTTACTCAATGTGATCAAAAAGATATCCATATATATAGACAAACTCTTAGCTACGAAATAACAACTGCTAAAACTATATGGGATTTGCTATTAATCACTTACATTAATCACTTACATGCAGATACCTTACAGTTATCTGATTATTTGCGGGTAAGATGCGTTTTTTTTTCTAATTTTTAAAAGCAAATTTATAGCTCTCTTACTTACCAAGGCAATGTGATCTGTACTCCAATATTTTGTTTAACAGTTCTGAATTTTATTTAAAACTTCATGTATAAAAAATATATTATTACAATTTGAATCAAGCTAAAAGTATGTCGCATTATAGTTTCATCACATTATTTTTTTACAAATCAATAAACAAATTTTAATACATAAATTTTAGAATTAATATATTATATTAACTATAGTCATTTATCAAGAACCCTTCCTACCATATTTAGATACGTAGAAAAAGTATTTTCTTGTTTTAAATCATAGTTAATAATATATACAATATGTGATGTATCTCATCTCACTAACCAAAGGTCAGAATTTTCTTTGTAGCGCATTCAAATGAAATACAAATTAATTCAAAAACTCAAAGAAACAGTGGAAAAATACTTTTATATGATACGGTAAAGAAATGTATCTGACAAATAAGAGATATTTGATTAAAATGATGAGCGCTTGATTTGTATATTTCAGCCATTACAGTTGTTACAATTGTTGTTGTTGTGGGCAACTTAAATTATTCGTTGACTTAATGTTGCAATTGTTTCAACTGAGTTATGGACGGAAATTTACTTAACTTAAAGATAATTTATTTTATTGGCAGTAACATCATAAAGAATCGCAATCAACAGGTAATCATGATATGAACAATTAGCAATTGATAAAAATTATTTCTTTAACCAAAAAAAAATTTAAAGATGAGTATAAATGAGTATAAAAAGTATAAATTGGGATTATTTTCTAGTAAAATATATATAAGAAAGACTGTGAATTAAAGTCACACTTCTTTTATTATATTATTGATAATTATTATTGTATATAGTACTAAGAGTCTCATCAAATTGGAACAACTTAGTAATATTGTCTCTTTATTTTATTAAAATTTCTTATTGTCCTCATTCCCTTCCTCCTCTTCACCATCATCTTCTTACTCTTTCTCCTCCACATGTAATAATTTTTGCAGTACATATCTTTATATTATTATTATTGTTAAGGAATGTGGCACTGCGACCGAAGGGTCTCTTCTGCTTCTTCTGGGCTTAGAGTAAGTTTCTAAGCCCGTCAATAATAAATAGCATAGAACCTACTTTACACAGTTTTATTGCCTCTTCCATAAAAATATCTTTATATTAAGGAACACATCAACAATTAACAAATTCTTTTGCATATTTATAGGGGCAATAAAAAGAAAATTTTTCGTGGTTATAAAAACACATATATATTATAATTTAAATAACTTATAAACATTGTATATATGATAACAAATATATATTATTTTTAACAAAACTAAGGTAAAAAACTGCTAAAAATAATAAAATTATCACGAATTTGAGTAATTTATATTTTCTTCAAATATATAACACTCCTTCCAGCGTCCTCCCAAATCTTTTGTGTCAGTCACTTTGAAGTTTTGAATACAGCATAATTCCTTTTCTTTTGAACTTAAAAAACGATTACTATTCTTTCCGCACTCTGTTATAAAAAAATTTATTAAATATTCAGCAAATTTTATAGATGTTTCGGAATGCATAGAATCATCTTTGAAAACATCTTCGAAAACTGCACGTTCTGGATGAAATTGACAGCCAAAAAAGGGAAAACTTTAAGAGTTACGTAAATAAAATAATGAAAAAAAAAAAACAATTTGTTACTATCTTAAAAAAATATATAAAAAAGATATATAAATCAATAACTAATTATTAATTTTATTTATATATAAATAATCTAAAACATGATTTACGTACTGTTTATGCTCAGCAATTGTTATAAAGTCAGTTTCATCTATATTTCGTTGAGTTGCTAAAACTTTCCATTGATCATCTATATTATATGTTTTTAAAATCTATAGAAATTAAAAGAATAATAGGAGAAACATTGCCTAATTTAATATTCTTAAATAATATATACAGTTTTAATAAATTAAATATATATATATTAACTAATATGTATTTTAGTATAAAATATATCTGAAATATAATATTTAAACCAATAAAATATATATGTGATATATTGGTACTCTACCAGACGACTACATATCCAAAGTAAATAAAGATATAACTCAATTATTATATACTTAAAATAAAGTAAAATATCTGAATATAATATAACAAAAATAAAAACACAAAATAAAACAAGAAACAAAATAAACATATACAAAGTGATTTAAATATGACTTTAATATGTAAATAAAATAAATATGAATTTATTTTAAAAGACAGAAGTATATAATATAAATCTGGTATCAACTAAATGTTTAATTAAAACTAAATAAAAATTAAATTATATAAAACTCAAATTATTTTTTTTTTATACTAAATTAAACGTTTATTCATTTTATTCAACCTCTTTTCTAGGTCGTGTACTGCGACCTAAAAGATCTATTATGCCCCTTAGCCGAATTAGAGTGTTTCTCCAAGTCCGATTTCTTCAATGAAAGACAGTATAGAGCCTTTCTTTTCTAGTCTTGGATCTTTATGATCCATGAAATACCCTCCTAGGTATTTCTTCCGCTTTTGCATAAACCTCTTAATGTTTTTTCATTTATAAATAAGGGATTTTAATTATTCATTTGTAAATTTACAATAAGCACAATATTCGTTCTAATAGTTAAATAAATGCTTTATAAAATTATATTATTAATAATTTATTAATTTTTTTCCTTAAAATTTTGTTACAATACTTAATATTATTTAAGTAATTTCAACAAAATTATTTTACCTCTTTAGTGACACAGAACTGGTGATGATGATGTGCACATCGTTCTTTTTGTACTTGGCTCTCCAGTTCCTGACTCAATTTGGAAAATAATTTAGAGTTACGAAAATCTAGAAAAAAATTAAGAAAGTTTTAAATAATAAGCGATGAAGAAATAATTGATTGTTAATTATTTTTCAACTATATTTCAGATCTTTTTCCGATTTCCCTAGCACGTCGAATTGTCCTTGAGTTTTGAATAAAGTCAACTATTTCCACTACGATCTAAATCTATTTTATTTATTTTCAACATATCGAGGCTTAAAGTTGTGAAGTTTTTATTAACAAAGCTATGCGTACCATCTAGCGCCAATTAATATTTTACATTGAATAGACCAGGGCTGTCCAGACCAGATAAGAACGTGGGCCAATAGAAATCCCTAAATAGGTTGGAAGCCCGCAGAAATAAATACATACGTTCATAATATTTGCGGAGAACAATAAAAATAAGACGATAATGATAAATTTTAGTTTTATTAAGTCTTCATTATCTTTTACAATTCTATCACTATCAGCAGTATTAATATTAGATGTTATACAAAGAAATATATACTAAAATCTTTGCCAATTAAATTAATTAACGTGTAATGTAATAAAGTATTTTAATAAAATTTTAATTCATTTATTTAGGATGCCACAAAAAGTAATTAATGTGATGCTACAAAAATATAACAAAGAAAAATTTGTCTAATCCTGTTAGACTAGAAACATGTCGCGGCTCGCATGAAGCCCGTGGGCCGTGTTTTAGACAGCCCTGGATTAGACTAACAATAAGTAGCGAGTATTACGTATACAATAATTGGCCTCATATATCTCAAGTAACTAAACTATAGTGAATTTATTTCATAGTTTAATTATATATGTTATATATAATATATTTATATATAATTAAAAAAACAAGTTAATTTATATAGCAATATAAAAATAATAAAATCTTTATAAAATATATAGTACATATTTAAAATTAAAAATTTTATATCCTATGACAATAATTTTTTTTTTGAATGAATTAAATATTATATATATTTGAGAATATATTTTAAATAATATAATTTGTTTAATTTTACCTTCTTCAAAAATAATATTCATGGAACCATTTACTTTAGCACAATTCTGTCTTGTATTAGTGTCATCACCAGTGGTTGAGTGTAGGAACATTAATTGAAATCCTAAGCAAATACAAAATATTGGAAGATCCATTTGTTTCCGTGCTATCTCAAAAATTAATTTTGCACTCTCAATGCAATCGTTTTTATATTTTTCATGTTTCTCAAAAAGTACAGCACCTCCAGGTAAGAGTATTCTAGAGCAAAAAAATGACGTAGTAGAATAATGTATGACGGATTCAAAAAAAGGTGTCTATTAAGCATCCATTTTTACAGAACCTATGATTATTTCCTGAGTTCTGTATTATTATACTTACCCATTTATTTTACACATAATATCAATGTAGTATGATTGTTCCTTGTTTATCCTAAATAAAAAGAAAAACATACTTTAAAAATTATTGTATTATATTGACAATAAAAAGACGTTATAAATGGCTGAAGTAATAAAATATAAACAAATGGGTTCGACCATATCGATGGCGTGCATTACTTTTAATAATAGAAATACTTTCCAATCAAAAAGAGGACGGAAAAAATAAATGAAAAGTGATTTTATATTTAAAATTTTTTAATATAATATCCATTAGAAGCAATATATAAGTGTATGTACAATTTTAGTGTAGCTTATCTGTGATTCCTAGAGGATTATTAGATCAGCCATAAAGCGCTTTTGATGAAGTATTTATTAATTCAATAGGGAAAAGTCATTTAAAGAGTGGGGTCTTATTATTATCTAATTGTTTTTAGGGATAATATCAATAATTTAACTACTTCAAAGATCGCACTGAGGTTTTTATGTAAGCTATGAACAGAGTTACTGATATGAAATATGCTTACATATATAGCATACATATCGTTTAATTTAAATATTCTGGACTGCTCAATTCACAGCGGATTGCCCTGTCTTATATGTACTGTATATAATACTGGTATTTTCAGTTTTTATTTTTATTTTATTTTATATTATTCTATTAATTTATATAATTTTATTTTTATTTTATTTTCGTACTTTTAAAATAAAAATTTTAAATCTTTTTCCAAAAAACTACTCGTATGCTTTAGACATCTATTATCGCTTTGAAGATATCAAAAATGACTAACATATAACATCTAAAATTTATATATAAAAATTTACATATAAAAATTAATTAAAATATTTTTTTTATTATAATCATAATAATAATAAAAGGTATTCGTGAAAATTGCCCAACAGCCGGTACTGCGGCCAGAAGAGACCTATTGTACCAGTTTCACTATTGATTAAACAAAGCCCCTTAAAGCTTTGTGAATAAAGTCTAGAACTAAATCTAGAGAAGAATTCTTAATCTGTTCTGGTGACAGAAATTCCTTATGAAACAGGTTTCTTCTGTGCGTTATTAAAGCTGGACAGTCACAAAGAATGTGCATGGTTGTTTCCTCATCTTCGAGGCATAATCTGCATTCCGAGTTAGCAGATAATTGTAGTTTATGAAGGTGATATTTCAGACCATAATGACCTGTAATGAAACCCGTTATCATCCTTAAATTACATTTTGAGAATTTCAGAATGTTTTTGTAGGAGTAAGGTGTTATCAGTGCTTTGCTTTGCCTGAGTCCTGGAAAGTTTACCCAGTACTCTAGCCGCATATGATTTTCCATTTCCTTGATAATCTGTTTTGTACTAGCCCAGTTTATTCCACAAAAGGGTTGAGGGCCTATAAAAGCAGTTTTTGATGCAGTTCTGGCAAGCTCATCAGCTTTTTCATTTCCCAAAACTCCTCTGTGGCCCGGAACCCAGTAAAGGTTTACCTTATTCCGAGCTGCAAGTGATTGCAGAAGATCGTAACACTCAAGGACCTGTTTTGATTTGAAAGTCCAAGAAGAAAGAGCTTTAAGAGCAGCCTGGCTGTCAGAGTAAATAACAATTTTCGAGCCAGAAGGTTTTTTGATTAAATTGGATCTTACGCATAAGTTGATTGCGTGGATTTCAGCTTGGAAGACACTCGGCCATGTGCCCATTGCTTCCGAAATGCTGGTGTTGGGTCCAAATACACCAGCGCCAGTGCCTTCATCCATCTTTGATCCGTCTGTGTACCAAACCAAACTTTTTGGGTCAACCTGTGGGCCTCCATTCTCCCACGTTGAACGTGATGGTAGGTGTACCTCAAATTTTTTGCCAAAACGATGGAGTTCTGTTGTATAGTCTCCATCGCATTGAGGAATTTTATGTGCTCCAAATATTTTTAATATTGTTGTATGACCACAGTCAAGACAACTCTTGTTCATGTGGAGTTTTAGTCGAAGCGCACTAAGCGCAGCCGTAGATTGAATGTGTATGTGCAGAGGTGTCAATCCAAGTATAGCCTCAAGTGCTGCAGTTGGACTTGTCCTCATAGCACCAGTCATTAAGAGACACGCTAATCTCTGGAGCTTCATGCAAACAGCAATAGATCCAGCCTGTGTGACCTTTTGCCACCAAACCAGGCAACCATATGTCATGATAGGACGTACTACTGCCTGATATATCAAAAATATAATCTTTGGGTTTAGGCCCCAAGTTTTACCTATACAGGACCGTATTGTCCATAAAGCCGTTAATGCTTTGTTATATACTTTATTTAAGTGTGAACTCCAAGTGAGTTTACCATCTAGGACAACACCTAGGTACTTTGTTTCACTGGAAAGAGAAATATTAGTGTTTCCTAAACGTACGGGACCTATGTCTAGTTTACGTTTGAGTGTGAAAGGCACAACAACATAATCATTATAATCATTGTTATTAACCTAAAAAATGTATAGGTTTTTTTTTGCCATAGAACATTTTATCTTTTATATAATATTGTTTAATATGATATTAAAAAATAAAAATAAAATATATAAAAAATAAAATATATAAATAAAAATACTTATTTCATTTGTTAATTTCAAATAAAAATTACAGAGTTCGTTTATGTATAACAGATATTATAGTCTATTTTATATACTTATTTTATGTTATAGTAGTGTACTTTATAATACTGGAGATAGTCTACAAAGTCAACAGAAATATCTGTTTTAATTATGTAAACTGATTAGTTTTTGTTTGTGATGAGCAAATGAATAATTGCATTTTTATATTTTTTATTTTATTTATATTACATTTTCAAATACATAATAATTTTTATTTAATTTATATTCGATTAAGCGCGAAGTGCTGAATATTTTTTACACTTGTGAAAGTTATTAGTAATAAATTTACATATGTATATACAATGTATTATATTGTATCATACAATCTGTGTTGTTAAATAGAAACTGTTTGTAAAATTAATGATTAATTCATTTAACCATATTTAAATTAGAGAACACACACGAATTACGCAAATACATATATATATATTTATATATATATAAATGATTTAAAAGTTAAGGTTTTTTATGTGTAAAGTTTACTAGAATATTATGTCTCGAATACTATTAATATTGATAAATACTTTCTACTCTATATTGTTAAAAAAAAAAGAAGGTGAGGGAGAGCTGTGGGCGGTTTGTCGTAAGCACCTAAAAAAGGAATCGATGGAACTTATATGGATGTTTAGCTATTATTATTTCTGCATGACATGATAGATTAATAAAGAAAATTACTTTGTCTGAAAGCACTACCAAAATAAATTTCTAGCTATGAGGCCTGCTCAAATATCTAATGATTTCATTTACAGTCCAATAAATTGTATATTCGATTATATGACATATGTAACAAACACACGTAAATATGAATGTTTTCATTAGTACTTAAAGTTGGGGATTTTGCTTTTATTAAAAGCTACTTCTACAATTGTAAAATTTAAACTATTCAAAATTCTGCATAAAAACAATTTTTTAAATTTGACTTTATAATATACTATATTTAAAATATTTTTTTAATATTCACTTCATTAGTTAAATATAAAAATAAGCCAAAAATACTGAACTGAACATTTTAAAATTTATTACCACAAACGACTATGTGTACAGTATATTAAATAGAATTATAACACAATATAAAACTGTTATACGCGTAAATTATAACAAAAATAATTGTTAGAGATATTATTAAATATTATTAAATATTAAATTATTAATAAATATTATTTATTATAGTATATATCTGTCAATAATTTTTAATAAAATATAATTTAAAATAAACTATATATATAAATAATTTAAAACTGAATTTTTTTAATACAAAATTATACATATGTTAACATCATTTTTAAAAATACTGTTATACAAAAATGAAAGCTTCCAAAAAGTCCAAATTAAGAAAGCTTTCAAGTTTTCTAAAGCAAGCGCACAAATTCCGAAACGTTTTATTTTTCATTGGCATAAAGTTAAGTATTTATATACATATTTTCTTGAATTTTTATTTTATATAATTTTTACCAAATCGGCACTACTTTTGCACCAGCGGCTTCCAAATACTGTACATACGACGCGGGAATGTAACTTTTCACTTTATCGCCGAACGCGTCTATTAAGATATGCGCTGCATCGATGCAGAGCACTCCGATGTGCAGGTCGTTCGATGAAGTGGATGCCATTTACAACTGCACTCGCTAGAATTTCAGAAGGCTGTGCAACCAAAAAACTTTTGCACATCGCCTGAGCGAATGAAAACTTTTCGTATTTTAAACTTTTTTCTTTGTTCATATAAAAAAAAATTTTTCTTAATGCAATATTTGATAAAAAAATATTTTACAATTTTTATGTAAACAATTTTCGTAATCATTGAAATCAATAAACCTTTATGTGTCAAAATATTTTATCTGAAATATAAAACATTGGTTGCATTCTTAAATTGAAGAAAATATCTCGACTCAGTGCCGTTTCAATTGTCTAGTTTATTGTACGCGTATCAGAGCGGCATGATATGAAGACAACCATACAATATTCAGTTAAAATATTAAACTTCTTAAAAGAAACACTAAATATAGATAATACACTCAAAAGAGTATATAGTATTAATAATGAATTGAGAGGTTTTAAAAAATAGAGTATATAGTATTAATAATAAATTGAGAGGTTTCAAAAAATAAAGTTTATAGTATTAATAAAAAGTTTATAGTATTAATAATAAATTGGGAGTTTTCAAAAAATAAAGTTTATAGTATTAATAATAAATTGAGAGGTTTCAAAAAATAAAGTTTATAGTATTAATAACAAACTGAGAGCTGTCGAATAGTAGTAAACTACAACAACAAAAATTATTTTTCTATTATTTTAATTAATTGAATTTTTGGAGGGCAATACAGTTGTTGACAACCATTTAATGTTGGATATGAGAATACCGATTAAGATTTATGAGAACGAAGTAGGAACCAGCAAAAGAAGAGGCGACCAAGAAAGCAATGAAAAGACAGTACAGTAAGACTTTAAAGAAATTAACATAAGAAATTGGAAAACAAAAGAAAAAAGGGAGGAATGGAAGACTGTTGTTAAACGGGCTTAGAACCTATATGGACTGTATAGTCACGGATGATGATATACTCATTTCAATTATTAAAAAATTCACATAAAATTTGTTTACTCATCAAACAAACTTACTCACATTTGAATACATATCAACGAATCTCACTTCAATCTTATTGAACTTTAAATTAATAAAAATTTCAATTTATAACAGTTAATTATGATTATATAGCTGCGATTTATGCTTTCCTACTTAAAGTAACACACAAGTGCAATTATCGTTAACGAATAAACAAAAAAAATTGACAAATTTTTCAAAAAAACTAGGGTAGGTCTATAAAAACTTTTAAAGTCTTTCAAAACTTTAAATCTAAAAAATTGATAAATCTTAAATTAAGCGTATTTCCGGCTTTATGTGTTATACACGAGTCCACAGTTCAAGTTTCAAAAGTTTCAAAACTTGATACTCGCAATCAAAAAACTGTATATAGACTACTAAATCAATAGATTTTTAAATTAATGGACAGATATTCAATAGGATTTGAAATGTATACATGTTCAGGTCAAAAATGAACGTGACTAACAAACTATATTTTTAAAATTTAAAAATTTTTTTTATTATTATCCTCTCACTTGATTGTTTGCAATAAAAAATAAAGATATTTTCAAAATGATTAAAGTGTTCAATCAATCAATTCAAATGAATACACGCATTAGCAATAACCATTCTTCAAGATGCATGTACCTATGCACCTATAAAATGATGAAGATGATTGCTTAAGTAAGAGCAACCTCTCTTAATAAACACGTCTTGAAATCGTAACACTTATGTTCTGTAGTCCTTAATTCAGTACTGAAAACAATACCTCAAGTATTATTATACAACCGAAGAAAGGGAACAAAGAAAATAATCATCGTCTGCGATATGTCAAAACAAAAACCATAAACATAGATTTGTTGTTAGTTACAATATGTAATTAAATCTTCCTAGTGAGAATCACGTCACCATTATCAAATTAAATCTAACTAACTCCGTATTGGGAATAGGTAGCGCTGTTGTTTTAATGAATAATTTTGAATTTGCGTTCCCCCGTTCTCTTCAAAATCATGATTGGTACATCGGGGTGTGTAGCACATTACCGACTTCATCTCAGTACCTATCGAGCAATATTGTTATTTGCTTTATTGGGAATGTGCTCCATCCAATCAAATTTGTGTTTCTGAATTTCTTCTGTTGGTCTAGTTTGACCTATTCGAGTTCATAGATCAATATTAAATATTCTCTGGGCCACCATGAACTTTATTATTTAGTAATTATTTATTTTCAGAACTGTTGACTTGGCACTTTGATTTTTATCTAGTTTAATGTATATTTTTGAGTTAAGTTGACTGTATGTGTGCATGAAGTGAAGTGGCCTACTTCATAACTCATGTGATTTACATTACTTTGCGTTGGAAGTGCTTTTTTTCAGTTGTATATCAGTGAAACACAAAAATTATCCAGAACTAAGTAAGACCATTTTGGAATGAAAACATTTTCAATATATGACTTAATAATATCTCAGCATTATTAAGAACTTCTCTATGTAATTTTCTGATTTTCCTTTTCAATTTTTTCAGTTTTATTACAGATATGCAATATGTAGAAAATGTGTCTGTAACATAAATCACACCATTTTCGTTTATTTTATATTTGTTTTTTAGAAGACAGTAAATAAAAATAAATAGAAAAAATTGTATTAAAAAGTAATTAATTAATTAAGGGAAGTAACTGTTCTTTGATGACGTAGAACAACAATCGATACTTTCAGTATGATGTCATTGTCGTAAATCAATAGTAACACTTTATGACGTAAAAATTCTAAATGATTTTTGATGACGTAGAACAACAATCGATACTTTCAGTATGACATCATTGTCGCAAATCAATAGTAGAGCACTTTGCAACACATAGGAATTCTAAATGACTTCTCTAAATATCGACTTCATCGAATTATTTCTTCATTTCTAATAGTGTCATTTAAACACTCGTTTTAAAATTCTTTTAAAATTACAATACTTTATAAGAGTTAAATTATGTATATTTGTATTTTCGGTTTAATCTGGTTTATACGATTTTATTGATAAGGTTCTACAAATCGAAAAATTATACATAAAATATATGTATAATTTTATATAGTAATAAAAAATATATATTAATATAAATTACTATATTTCTGTATAGTAATTTCAATATTTCTGAATAAATAAATATTTCTTTCATTCTAAGACTATTTGACATCTTTGCCTTTCAAATTGTTAATATAGAATTTCCTACAGATCACAATAGATTCATAATGTTGAAAATTTATCATCAAATATTGCGGTATAATTTTCTTACTGGCAATCTCAATTAAAATATTATATAGTGTTTTGTATACTCCATATACTCCATTTCTTCATCGATATATTAATCACAAGTCAGTTTCGATTGAATTTGGTAAAAGGTTAGGTTAGATTGGAGTAGCACCCGTACACTTCAAAGTCCGCTACAAAACAAAAAATGATTTGTTATAATACTATGGATGAAAGTTATTCTAAAGTTATTCCCTACCAGATGACTACCTCCATTTAGGACATAATATCTCAATTTAGATAAATGCAAATCAAAATAACAATATCTCCATTTAGCTGAATGCAAATCAAAATAATAAATCTATAGATTTGAAAATAAAACTAAGGATGAGGGGGAATTAAGGACTACGCTCTTACATACGTTCATTCATAATTTATGCGTCATAATTATTTAATGGGATACAAATTAGTTTAATTACCGATTTTATTCTAAAGTCCAACTTTTTAAAATAATTTACTTTCTGACTACTGGTCTGATGATAGTTCTATCAAGTCAGTAAAAAAAAGGAGTTCAGAAATGAACACTGCAACCCAAAATCCTTCTCTTTTGCATAAAGTCTGCTTTTAGTTTAATTCTCAGTGAAATTTGAACTTGGTAGTATGTGTGGGACTAGTACACATTCATCGAACCATCAGGGCAGTCTACTGAATATATTTAGTCATACATTACAACTATCTACTGCATATAACTTAGAAAAAGGAATATCAATTACGTAGCAAACATATTAACTTCAATATAGCAAGTACACAATGCTCAACTTAGAATATATATACTAGCATTTAGTCTTACATCAAGCTAACAGCAACGAAAAATGGAAAACTTAAAAATAGAGTATAAAGGAAAAGTGCTAACTAACTGCACTAAAATGATGTGAGGAAAAATTTCTTTAGATAAATTTAGACTAAACATTTTTAATGTCAAAAAATAAAATAAGTTTATTTCTAAACAGTCGAACAATAAATTATTTTTGGTTTTCTTTTACACATCTTTTTTTTCATTACGGGCAAGAACATATAATTAAGTTTTTATTTTTAACATAAATTAAGTAAAGTAGCAAACAGAATAATAAATAAATTACTATAATAATAAATAATGAAATACAAAATGAAATCTCAGTTTAGGAACTTATTTTCTGCATTAAAAATTCAATAACGCAAAAGTGAAAAAATAATGCAAAACTTTCACTGTCTTAAGTTTAGAATAAAAACAAATTTGCTAAAAATCCTTACAACATAAAAAATTTAAAACCTCACGAACAGAAGAACATTTAGTAAAATTAAACTGAAGGATAAATGCAATCCAAATCCTGCAGCGTTTCTCTCAGCGAACAAATACTGCTGGATAAATGCAGAGCCCACCATTCCCGTATACTCCGGACTGTAATTGTAGATGAGTACATTAGCTTCTTCGGTTTTATTGGCGAAGCTGTTGTGATTTTTGCGCGTCTCCATCACAAAGAAATCAGCAAAATATTGCGAGGTTGTGATGGCCTTTGAGATGTGTGTAATGTTGCGATTCAGCACAAACTCGTAAAGATTTTTCTCCGGATGAAACTGTACACCATAAAAAGGATATCTGCACAAAAGAAAAATTAAATTTTAATAATTTAGTGACTTACACAGGGGAATGTGAAATTCTGCATAGTTTTACTTACTTTTTGTGCTCCACAGTTGAGATGAATTCACTTCCATTCCAATCATGATTTATACTCAAAATATTCCAATCATCCAACAGGTTCATGTCAGCAAAAGTCTGAAAAGTTGTACAAAATTAAATTATTCAAGTGGTTTGGTGGCATCAACAAAATGGCCGAAAGGCCCATATTTTAGGGTTTTATGGCACACATGGGACTTGCATGTGAATATGCAATTATTTAATCATGAAGTCGGGACTACTTCTCGCAACGTAACCAATTAAAATTTCTTACAAAATATATTTGCTAAATGTGATTGCAGTCATCACATTATTATCATTGCATAAAAACGCATTTATTATGCTTTTGCTTAGATAAGTCTATGTTTGTTGATGAAATAAAACAGTTTTTAACCCACGCAAATTAAAATTTGTAGTAAATTTAGAATTACGGTATAACAGATAATGCTTACCTTCTGCGTAAAGCAATAGATATGGAAATTAGCAGTTACGGGATAATTTTCAAAAATATTTATCACTTCAGTGCTTGCTTCCTTAAATAGGCGGCTATTTTGGTAACCTTAAAGCGAAATAGAATAAATTTTTATAGAATAAAATATTAATATAAAGTTTTTTTAAATTAAAATTATAAAAAAATAAATGTTTTATTAAATATCTTATTATTTTGGAAACTTACGACGGGCAGCAAAAAAAAAATCCTACTGGGCACAGTCAAGATCGAAGTAACAAAACTTGTGGTGGTAGTAACAGGACACTTATAACTGATCACACATGCCAAAAAAATTACCTAACCCCTTCAACTAGATATGCAGAGAATTTAAAGAGAAAGAGACAAAAGAAATAACTGAACACTTCAATGAGGGAATAAGGGTTCCAAGAACGGTCGGGTCTATGTCGCGGAGGAGCCATTCGTCGCTAACGTTAAACACCTCTTAAACAGACTTCACAAGCAGGTCCCAGCGGGTACAATAAAAACAACATGAGGGAATAAACAATGAAGTTGTTAACTAAAGAGATGGCAACAAAGACTGTCAAAAGCACTAAAGCTTGTTATGAAAAGTGAAATTGACAGGTGAAATATGCTTCAAGTTCATGGCTAAGTGCCTAGAACGTACTCATGGTATGAATAAAGTAGTAGAAATAGCAGTGGAAAGCTCCAGACATATACTTGCAAAAACGCTGAAATTAAAAAATTAATTAAACCGAATAGATAAAGAATAGTAAAAAGATTATTTAAGTTGTATTAGGAATAAGCTAGGAAGAGACGGTAGACGTTTATAGACATTATATAAATTTGTCACAGTAAGAAAGAGAGATTTAACGAAAAGGAAGAACACAAAATTTTGTATATATATATATAATTAATATATATGTTTATACTATTGTAATTTATAGTGTATATTACACAAAGTAAGTTATATCACACAAAATATTTACTTTGTAAGCTTTTGTAAGTTTATAATAAATTTAGTCTGTAGTACAATTCAAATCCATGCGTTTCACTTTGGTGAAAATAATCCCCACAGAAAATAATAATTTTAATAAGTAATATTTATTAGTATTATTATTCATTTAAAACTAGACGAATACAATACTATAATTTTTATTAACTTTTATTTTCAAAGCCAATTCTAACGAAAGAAATCGTATTTATTAATACAAACTATTTTTTTAATAGTGAGGTGTTTTGAACAATAGTGAATTACAACAACAAAATTTTTTGTTTATTAATTCTTTGAATTTTTGTCTGACCATACAGCTGTTTCGAGTATTGCCAAATACCTATCATTAATGGTCTCATATATAGCAACAGTAATAGTTTGAAAAACATATCAAAATCGTGTTATATATGGCATCAGACATTAAATAAAGAGACTATTTTGGTTACAAAAAAAGTCATTAAATCTAAACTGTTTCTTGAGAGAGATATATGTTAATACGAATAAAATTTTTGATAAAAGCCAATAAGAAGTTATTATTCCTAATAATTTAAAAAAAAATAAAACTCATATCAACGTATAGATTTTAATCTTACCATCCTTAAACTCTAATGGCAGAGCTTGCGATTGTGATGAGCAGCCAGTTCTGGGATCAGTACCATTAGCTGATAAGTATACTAAAAGTTCATAACCCAAACATGTACCCCAAATTGGCATATAAGTGCCATTATTATTCATTTCAATTGCTATGTTATAGATATGTTGACCAGCATCATAGTAACCATCACTATTATTAAAATATGTAGCACCTCCGGGCAATAGGACCCTTAAATTAAAAAGAATAGATAATTAAAATTGAAGAATATATAAATTTATTAGTACTCACCCATTAATTTTAGACATAATATCTTCATAGTAATCACGTTCTTTACCAATCCTGTCAAATTAAAAATAATAATTATTAATTGGTGTTATGCTATGTATCAGTTATTTATAACATTTATCTGGAGAACTATTTTACTACATAAAAAAATCTAAATATAAAGTATTTTAAAAATTTGTGATCAAATCTTTTTTTCAGTGACGTGAATTTCTTATCGTTTACGCACGGTACCGAAATAATTTTACCTATGTATCTCCATCTATATATTATAGCGTCTAGCTTAACTTGACAAAATTTATAAATAATTTTGACAATAATATCTGTCACGATCTTAACTATTAACGTGCACTTCAACTTGTTTCACTATTTTTGTCATCAAATTTTTGATAAGGAACTATGCCATTCCAAGCAATAATTCATTGACGATTACTGGTCTGAAAATATTAACACTATATTTTATCAATAGAAGCAATTATTTATAGAATGCACTAATTAAGAAGTCATATATAAAAATATATTTAATTAAATATATTATTCATATATGCCATACATTTATACTAGTATAGTTTTAGAATGGTTGGTTGGTTGGTTGCAGTGTCAGACCATTAGATAACTTTCATTAGATAACTTTAGCGATTTTGCGCCGTTTTGCTACCACATTGCTCGCAAGAACCCTAGTATAGAAGAGTAGAGACTAAATCCATCCCGCCGAATTTAGATAATTTAATAGACCTTTCGTGTTCACCAATAAACAGACTGATAAACTATCTAAGAAGTATCATCCTAAGAACCTATATCTTCTGGACACCAAAGACGAGCATTGACAAAGTAAATGTATTATGGTTTCTTTTTTCTGCGGGTTTGCACAACTTCTGCAGTGAGGATTATGGGGAATGCGCAGTTTCTCTGCGTTTGTTTCTGTACACCAATGACCAGAAAGAATTTAGATTTAGATTAAGGTTAGAATAATGGAATTAATTCTGTCACATTTTTTTTAATTAACCTCTACAATAATAATGTTCTAAAATGATATTCTAAAATAAAATATTCTAAATAAATATTTTTAAGGTGTTCTTTTAAGTAATGTAGAACTGAAAAAAAAACTTACACAATTATAGCAAATAAATCAAATACTTTTTTAATTTATAGATAATTTATTGACATTAATGACTAAATACCATAGTCGGTCAGTTGACCTTCACTAAACGGCCTAGGTATTCCATACTAAAACCCCAATTCAACACAATTTTTTTTGAATATGTAAGCCCGAATCTCAAGGTTGCTTATAACACTGTTATTATTATTAACTGGTACGAATAATTTAAAATACTTTCACAAAAAGGAATCCACCGTCGGTAAATCACCCAATTAAGAAAAACAAGAAAGTTGTTTTAACAACTTGTATCTTATCTAACAATGTTACATGTGGAACAGTCTCAGTCAAATAAATCATTAATTATGAGACTATTCCGAGTGTCATTAGAGTAGACACTCTGATATTATAATCATATCAGAAGTCCATCAGTCCACCAACAATATCGAATAGTAAAATTTAAAGGATTTAAGGATAAGAATAAAAATCCCATAAACATCACGTGCACAGACGCAGGGGTATTCGGGTGGTGATTTGCCAAAAATTAGTTAATAAAAATTTGATGTTATTTAACAGATTAATTAGTAGCTTTTTGAGTGGTGTTATATTTATTATAGAAACTAGATATAACTTCGTCTAATGATTACTGTCCAAACTGCGAGTCAAAAGTTATAGAAGAAAATGCATTTGTGTGATGTGACATCAGTTTTCAATCACTGATATACATGATTAAATTAGAATCCGATTAAAAATTAGTGATATCACTTAATATAGTATAAATAAATCCATAAATGTTTTAAGACACAAAAAAGTGCAAGTGTTTCATAAGAATCAAATGCACCTTGACATTCTTAGTCAAATTGCTATTGGTAACTGCTACCTATAAAAAAGCATTGTGTAGTATGTGGTAGACGCGATAAGGCGTCTATTGATGAATTATTGTAAGTTCTCGTATCTACACTTATGAAGGAATTTCTTTCACCTCAGATAGATATTAATCATTAAACCACATCAATGTTTGACACTCCGTTTCGTGAATCAATTCTTTGTGGAAAATATTTTATCTACATTATAAAAAAAAGGACATTGGAACTGTGGGTTTTCTAGCTCGACCTCTGTTCAATATTGGAGCTATCTGTAAACCAGACAATATCGTTGATTGTGTTGTCTGGTATAATAGAACTACGCTTTCTGTTGGTCATGTGTTTTTTGGTTCATATAATATACAGACATATCAAAGTATTAGAATTGTTTTAATTTAACCAATATGAATAGGTGTCTAACACTTTATGTCTTTTTGTCCAGTAGACAAATATGATAAAGGCTATATATGCTGATGGATGCAAATACCTGCAACATAAAACTTAGTGGCAATATACCTAATACAACTTTTCTAAATGAATAATAGTGATTGTTTTTAAAGTTTTTGTTCTTTATTGTCGGTACAATCAATAATGGTATTGTCGGTACAATCGTCTGGAGGTATATCTGCTCAACCGTATATAACAAAGCCCACAAACTCTACAAACTCGTTTTCATAGCCAAAAAGCTAATGGTTTTTTGAACTATGCGAAAAAAACCAACCTTAGAAAACCAATCTTAGTAACAATCCCTATCTGATACAACAGTTTTAAAACTTTAATTATGCGGTCTATGTAAGGTGCACACAACTTGATCATCTTTATCTGTAACCACTATTACTAATCTATCTGCATAGACAAAAACTTTATATACGTGAGAGCCTGGTTTAGGCTATCTATGACGATAAAAGTAGACTAAAAAGAAAATCAAAGAAAGTCTACTTAGCAAGGATGACATTTTCAATATTTGATTTTGAAAATTTTTTGAATTTAACCCATTTTTATCGACATTTGAATATTTTTTTTCGATTTTTCCAGTTTTTTTTTTGTTGCGGTTAAAGTGATTTCTTGATGGTTAAAATGAAATAATGCTGACGAAATAAAATGTTGATGGCGTTTGAAAAGAACGCAAAAAAAATTTTCATTTTTCATCTGCATTACCAAGACATATTATATATCTACAGCTGACTAAATAGAACATCTAAAATTTGTTTTTTTAAAACAGATAATTAATAAAAGTTTAGTTAGAAATTAATTACTTGTGATTATTAATAAAGAAAAAATCTAAATGAAAAAATCTAATGACAAACACTACTGGTACAATCGATTATATATAAAAATCTAGGCACATTTATATTAGCTCTTATATGATAATAATATTGATATCTGTGTTCAGTCGACAGTACATGAACCAGTACTATAAGATATCAAATATACTAATTTATCACATGCAAGTTAGAAAAGCATAAGCAGTCATATATTGCAGTGTAATTTTTATTTTACATTTTTTCCATACTACACTCTATATAGTACTTTTTGCTATAAAATATTTGCTATAAAACATGTACAAAATACTGTTTTCATGAGTCAGCATAATTTTTAAAATACATAAATAAATTTTTAAACCTGTACTAATGGAAATATTTTAAACTTAAATACACTATATTTCAAGAAATACGTAAATTCATATTAAGAATTTGTTAAACTGGTCAAGTACTGACACCTGATAATTTAGATAGCAACAAATCGTCATATTTATAAAAAAGATTAGATAAATACAGTTCTTGTCTCGGTTTATCTTATATTTTTTTATTTTTTATTTAAATATGTAAAAAATAAGTAAACAATTAGTTTGTAAAAATTTATAAAAATCATGAATACAAAATCTTAACAGGGGGAATCACAAAGTTCACCTTAAACAAATAATTTAAAGATTATAAATTTTAAATTAAGTGATATTTAAAAAAATTATAGCATTTTAATTAATAAATATTAAGAAGCAATATATTGTTGATGATGAATTTTTATAACCTTTTTTAACAAAAAAAATTTAAGATATTTGATGGAAATCTTTGAAGTCAGTAGTCAGCAAGAATAGTAAGTTTAATACAGCAACAACCCGACGTATAATTAGATCCATTTAAGGAGGATTTTAAAACTAATTCAATATTCATATGAAAACATTGAATTAAATAAATTTATTATATGTAATGTAAATAGATCTGAAATATAGTAGAAAGTGTTTGAACTTTCGGAGCAGGAATATTAACTCTAAGTTCAATAAAGGAACTGAGCCGCTCATTGAATATATTCATATATGTACAGCAATCATAAAAGAAAAGAATAAAAAATATTGACAGAATCAGATCAATAGGATTCTTTATGCTAGAATTCTTTTATTAATTTCTTACAAAAATTTGACAAGCTCTTTCCTTTATTAGTATTTGCGAATATATTTGCTTTTACGAATATTCTTTTCAGTATTCAACGAACTAAATACGAAATCATCAGCTACTCATCTGTTAAAAATAAATTCTAAAAATGAAAAGAAAAAAAGTTTTAAAAGAAAAGAAATATATTAGATTATAAGCGAAAAATTACAAAAGCAGTTCTGAAACACAGTTGGTATTATAGAATTTTAGGTTAGCAACATAACATTTCTCCGATCTGAGTCCCGAGTTATCGTAACTTAGAAGGATACAATATAGGTAATGATTTCTTTAGGAAGAAATCTGTCATACAAAAAAAGACTTACAGAACTGACGCTCACTCCCATTAATGTGGTTAAGCGAGCTATTAAAATCTTCAAATTGAAAATATAGAAAGATACTAAGTAGGTGATGAATTCTCTAGGAAAAAATCTATCATGCAAAAAACTCCGCAGAACTAATGCTTACTCCTATTAATGTGGTTAAACGAACTGTTTAAACCAGATTGATTTGAACAGCAGCTAAATTTCAACCTCAAGCAAACAGTGATAAATAGAAAATAAGAGAATTCTCTAGACAGACAGCAGTACTTGCTGGCATCTGACTTATTGGAGATCGGTTGGGTAGAATAGGAATGAGTCACAATATTTATTATCACAGTTGCAACAAAACGAGAAAATAGAAACTCTCATTTTCTCTGCATATGTCTGCTCTTTGGAGGCAAGGGTACCTACTCTTGGTAAACTACTTGTCATTAATTATGAGAAGATAGCTGTTATTAATATCATGTTATTAATATCAATTTAGACAACGAGATGAACAGTTCATACGAAGATAATACAAATCCGCTAATTAAACTCAAGTTACCACATAAACAAACTAAATATAAGACTTTCAAAGAAAAATCATTTTCTTTATGGTAGGTATTATATTGGAATGATCATTCGTGTTATTACAAATGCACAGACAGAAAAGTCACGATCATCTTCTGGTGTATATATATTATGGTCAAAGGTCAGTGACAATACACAAACAACTTTCAAGCCTGGATTCACTGCAAAGTTATGTTGAGTATTTGATGGAATTGAAACTGCTCCAGTCTCGTGCCATACACTTCCATGATAAGTCAGAATAATTTGACTAAAATTGTTTGGTAACAGATCTTTTCGAGCGAAATAGTGAAATAATTATACTCAATTAAAATAATTGCTTTATATTAAGTTTAGTATGGATTAATCACTAAGTACCTAACTTTTCATTATAGGAAATACGTACATTTATCATTAACTTTGATCTAAAAGGTGATAAAATTACACCTAACCGCAAATTAAGAAAAAGTTGTTGCATGATCTGAACTAATTTGATCTTTTGTGAACTATTAATTAAAAGGTTACATCTGAATTATTTCTATAAATATATTCCTATTAAATGCTTGGATGTTTTGGCAAAAAATTTTAAAACCAAGTTTTAATGTTTAAGTTAAATATTTAATAATTAAAAAAACTAAAAATAAGCAGTCTATTTTAAATAGACTATCTAAATAAGCATGGCGTTATATTAGGTACCACAACGCTAAGAGCGGTAGTGCTATTCTTTTAATTGACTTAAATATTTAATATTTAAAAAAACTAAAAATAGGTAGTCCATTTTAAATAGACTATCTAAATACGCATGGCGTTATATTAGGTACCACAACGCTAAAAGCGGTAGTGCTATTCTTTTAATTGACTTAAATATTTAATATTTAAAAAAACTAAAAATAGGCAGTCTATTTTAAATAGACTGTCTGAATAACGCTAAGAGCGGTAGTGCTATTCTTTTAATTGACTTATTTATATAAATCAAGTTTTTATAGATATATCCATTGTACCAATTTAAAAATAAGTTATAAATTTGACCTTTATATTAATATATTTCTTATTTATTCTTAGAATTCTTAACTGAGCGTTATGTGGCATTGTCTTCCGCCTGTACTAAACATCACCAGCAGTGAGGAATGTAGACATACAAGGAAGGTGATTTTAAACATCGTCTCTGTTTTTCTGTCTAACTCTCACAAGAACTCGATTAAATTTGGTTTATGCAACTAATTTTGAAGGGTGGAACTTCGTCTCTGTATTGGCTTGAACTATCTCTTAAAATTCATTAATGATACAAATAATCTGTATCGCCATTTTCTTGAAGAACTGTAATCTGGTATCGCTACGGATCTATCAGGTCTATGGGTTAGCTCGGTTATCCAACTCTCACCCATGCACACGTTTTGCGCATTTGTAGGTGAATACATTACAAATAATATTTATAAATAGTTTTTGCATCTATAAACTATTTCCGAACACCACAATTACAGATTAACATTACAGACATTCAATGTGTGCTATTTAGATTTGTTGATATCTGAATATAAATTTTTAAATATTGTTATTTATTAATATGTCATTAATACTAATATTATCACAGTAGACTATTCGACGTAAGTAAATCCCAACTTACTGAGATCGTTGACCTAGCGTAAACCCTAAGATTAATTATAATACTGAATGAGTCACCATAAATGTAGTTGATCTGTAATTAAGAAAAGGTATTTCTTTAGATGTAAAAAACCTTTCTTCAATATTTAACAGTTTTCTGAATAATAATTTAAATATTTTATTTATGCTGTCGATAAATGAAAAATGACAGTGATTAACTCGCGATTAGGAATGCAGTTTTAACTTATCAACTATAAAAAAATATACATATATATAAAAATATATTAACTAATATTGCAGGGGATTTTTTTAAATATTGTATAAAGTATAGGAGACAATAATTTCAACTGATAATATCTGATATTTTTTACATGACACGGAAATAGCATGAATGAATAGTTTGAAACTAACTTAAGAATGGAGGCTTGCCATTTCTACTACAAGCTATTACTATGAAGTTTACTAGAGAGGTTTCGAACACTTGTGAACTACGACAACAAAAATTTTTTTAATTATTTTAATTAACTGAATTTTTGTCTGGCCATACAGCTGTTTCAAGTATTGCCTAATATCCATCATTAGTGGTCTTTGAGATAATGCTTGTATTTAATCATTCGTAAATAATTTTTTCAGACTGCAGGTACCTTGGGTTGAACCTCTATTGTATCTATCTATCTCTATTCAAAACCCCTCTCTATACAATAATTCATATTAAGTAAAATATTCACTTTAACGTTAATTATGATAGCAGTGCATTATAAAGTTTTCTATAAAATTGAAACTGTAAGCAAAACTTTTTCAAATCTTTTTTCAGTAATTAACTTCCACTATTTTATTATCAAAAAATTCTGTAGATGACATAGCTATATAAGCTCGGGTAATATATATAGAATATAGAACTGGGAAAGTATGATAATTCAGTGACTTTTTGAACTTCATTGCATTTAGTAAAGACAAAAGTGCTCAATTACTATATATTATTCAACCATTGTAAAAAATTAAGTAAGTTGCGTCATATGTAGTAGTTTATATTCACCGACAATAGAAATCAAAGACTTGAGTCAAATAAAGTATAAAAATGAAACCAAATCAACCTATTTTGCAATCTTTAAGAAACACGTGATCAGAAATGAATCACTTATTATATTGTATAAAAACTGGACCACGAAGAAACCTATTTTTTGACAGAAATAAAACTATTTGAAAACGCTGGACTGATATATATAGCTTATCTTGTTGTGATATACTCAGCTAAGAGGAGACTATGTTGAAAAATAAAACAGGTTATTGTGAAAAAAATATGTTTTATATAAAAAGTAACTAAATGATTAAACTACCCTCGTATATCAATTGAGAATATAGGTATTACATGTACGAATATATATATAAATATGTTTAATGCACAGCACGTGTAGGTACTATGCGGAAATTATTATAACACGAAGTTCAATTAAATAAAATTTTTCTTTAAAAAAACTTGATTTAACACTATATATTAATTAAAATTGGTTTTGAATATTTAATAGTCTTCAACTATGATCATTAGTTTATATGTTATAAATATAAATTTAAGACCGGAACAGTTCGAACTATTCGAATAATTTAAATAGTATATAAGCACGAATATTAGTCCACAAGTAGTCCAATTTTTATTCAGCTGTCGTATTGCTACATAACCTTTGGAGAAACTCATTATAAACAGATATGTAAACCTCACAGGCATCACTGTTTTTTAGTAGAAGCATGGTTGATTCTTAAAAGATCAACCACCATTCTTTCTTTCATCATTTTAATTTTTAATAAACAAAGAGAAATCAGTCGAATATCCATTAACAAGTATATGTAAAAACCTAATGAAATCAAACTTTTTTGTAATCGTATAAAAATAGGAGAACAGAAATGGATCACCTATGATAATATTATATGGAAACGATCTTTGTCAAATACAAATGATGCTCCACAAATGGTTAAGAAATCAAAACTGATGATATTTAAATGATAATAAATGTTTGTTGGGATTTATTATAAACTACTAGGACTAAACTTCTAAACTTTAAATACTAAACTCAAATAGATTATACACATCAAAGAAAAAAAAGAAAAATTTTAATTAGAATTGGGAAAGTATTAAATGAAACTGAAAAAAATCTTTTCGATTTTTGTCACTAGATGGTATTATATCCTTTAATATCTTCTTCTGTCATTCTCATCTCCCAGTGGAGCATAGGGCCTCTGTCAATATATACAAACCGATTATATATTGGGTCACATATAATCTATATGTGAATATTGAAACTTACTGATTGAAGTATTGATATTGAGTCAGTATTAAATCAGTTTTCGCTTAAATATAGAAATCTCCAAAGTCTAACTTGAAAAGCCTATATAGCGTCAAAACTTCAACCTTACTGATCGAAGCAAGTGGAAGATAAGTCTAAAATGGAGGAAGCCATCTCATCTATCTCTAGTATCAACTACTCTACTAGCATTAGGCAAGGCTTATATTACACAAAGTCTATTAAATTTTGTTTTGAAAAAAATTGTGAAAATAAATCAGTCTAAAGAACTAAAAATCTATATGTAGAGAATAACTAACAATATTTCTAACAACATAGAATTAAAAAAAATTATAACACTAAAGTAATTATTTAAAATATATTGAATGAATACGATTAATTTTGCACTTTTTATTAGGATTGATAATATTTATGTGTTTTTTTTATAACAAAGGCTTCCAATAGTAACTGATAAAATTATTAAAAAGAAACAATGATTCTATATTTTTCAAAGAAAAAAAACGAACTATTATCTATTGGGTATGTAATATATTTTAATTTAATTGAACGTTACAATCAGTTTGAAATAATAAATGATAATAAATCAATTATATGCATTGAGCAATGACAAGTGTGAAAGTTGAAGGTTAAGTATTATAAGAAATGTTAGCTCACATAAAAACTATTTTTACGATTCCACAATTTTTTATGAACATAAATTCCTATTATGATAGACATAATAAAAATATTATGACTAAATTATTGATATTATGGATAACCATTGTAGAATGCAATAGGAGAAGTATTATTAATATATAGGATAAGAAACTTAGGGGGTTTGTATTTCATGCCTCGATTCAAATCTGAAGATAATGGATAGAACTGCAAAATTTTAGGAAAGGATTCATGACAGCTACTTAACAGCATTTATTATATGTAAACACAATTTTGTTCTATTCATATTCATTTTGTTCTATTCCATTCATTGTTCTATTCTATCTAAATACTTTCAAACATCTATCAGCAATTATCTTTTTTGAAAATATTTATATTAAATGATTTGTTCAAACAATCAGTCTGTAGGGTTTGAATTTAAAATTTCCGAAAAAGTTATAAAATAATTTTAATTCATTTTCAAAAAAAAAACTTAAACTCTTAATATAAACTACTGTTTTCAATAGAGAGATTTAATAGAATAGAAGTGAAATTACAACAACAAAATTTTTTATTAGTTTTAATTAATTAAGTTCACTTGCTCATTAATAAATTCACTTGTTATATTAGTATGAAATCATAAATCAGCTGTAGAATAATTAAATTAATTAATAATTTTTTATATTTTTAATCGTTAAATTTCACTCCTTTTAGGGCTCTGCACTCCTAGTACAGTGGAGATTGAATAACATATTTTTAGCAAATGGTTAAAATCGTACGAAACTTCTTATTTAAAGGAATGAAGGTTAGTATGTCTCTCGTTAAGAATTTGCTATATCTTATAGGCCACAAAACTTCTGCTTAATAAAACGTTTTATATTAATCGTTTTTATTCCATATTTAGGATGACTTACTTAACATAATACAAGTGTTGTACATATAAATATTCTTTTAAGATATATAATTTAAATTATCGTAATGAACATAATTTTCCGTCAAAAAATATTTCTAATAAAAAAAAAGAATTTAAAGATACAACTAGACTGTTAAGGCAACTCCAATAAAAAAAAAATTAAGTCAATAACATATCTCAAAAGCGTTTCAATCGAAAACTTCAAACCTTATACTAGTTTTTAGTCCATAAGAGTATATTACAATATGTACTTTTTTTTAATAAAAATGTTAAAAATAAACATTATTTATTTTTTATTATTTTCCTATTAAAAAATTTATTAATAAATTTTGTTTTGTAAAAATACATTCCACTCATATACTCAAGAACTTTCCAATATAATTTTTATTGATTATTAATGACATGTTAAACATTAAAAATTTCGATTTTAAATTTATTAATAAACAAAATTAATTATAAAAAATTCATTTATAATAAATATTCTACTAATTAGCAATCGCATTTTATCTGCGAAACCAGATACTCACCAAATCGGCACAACGCGGCCTCCGGCACCTTCCACAAATTTCACATAAGAAGCTGCAATGTAACTCGAATAATTTTGACCCGGATATTTACGTAGAATTAAGTTGCTCACTTCTTGTGTCAATATGCCAATGATGGGCATTGGATTCTCTCCATCAGGATTAACTTCCAAATCATCATTGATATCACGCGCCTTACCTTTCGATAAATTATTCGGGAAAGCACTTACATTGCAGACTGTCAGAAAATTTATTAATAAAATTGTTAAAATTATTTTTTTGCACATTATCTCTTTATTTAATTAGCTTTTGTTTTTATTTATGTAATAATTTTTTTTATGGTTAATATTTTTTATTTAAAATTTTTTGTCCAATGCTTGTGCCAATTCCGCGGAGCACGTTTTGCCGTGTTAACAGTCAGCAAACTACTAAAAAGAAATATATTATTAACAAGCTAAGCGAATATTGCAGAAGAAAAACAAATTTTTAAACAATTCAGTTTCGTTCTTATAAATAAAATCATTTAATCAAAAATCCAAACAAACTAGAATGAGCTGAGCGCAATACACAATATTTACAACTTTATGAACACTTAAAAATGACACAGTCATTACGACTTAACGTAAATGCTACAATTAAGATGTTATCACTCTTTGATTATCGTCATTTATCAATTTTAGTTACTAATTGACATTAGTAAAAGTCTAACATTTATGATTTCATATTAAACCTTTGTATGTTGGTATTAAAGTCGGAAATTATAGTAAAATCATTCTAGGAATTAGCGGGTAAAAGGATTCTAAGTTTTTAACTAATGTCCTTTTGCAATTAATTGATTTATTTAACATTATTAAAGATTATCAATGGATATTACTTTTAATCAAATACTATATGTGATTGATTGGATTGAATTTTCTATACTGATTGCGTCCTACAGTTATTATATCAATATATATACATATACTAACGTGGCATAATTCGTTTTACTTGTAAGTTGTAAAACTACTACAAGTTTAGGTTACTAACGTACTAGGTTAGGTGGCACCGGTGCTAACCCCGAATCCCTAGCGATGCTGTTAAAGATAGGATTAACAAAGTTGTAGCTGTATCAAATGCTGTCTATTTACCCTGTGTGCAAATTCGGTAGTTGCGAAAAAAGTCCCACTGAGTCCATTGACTCATTACAATTCCGAAGTCCTCCTACAGTCGATTTCTGTTGCTACTATTTCTATTATTGTTTTTGTGGCAGCTTGTATTTTATATATACCTAGAGTGTGACTATTACGCGGTACTTGATCGCCTATACAGACGAGTAGTTTTAGAACTCAGACTCGGCTACTTCTGAAACCACAAATATCTTTTGTTTTAATTTAATTACTCTGTCAGGATCTAGGTTCGAATCATACTAAAATTAAGCCTAAAACATATTTCAAAAAAGTCTTTAAAAAATACCTAGTACCTCAGTAGCAGGTATAAAACTCAACCACTCCTTAAAATCGCAAAAAAAACTTTATAATACATAGAGGTTCTATCTGGTTTCGAAGGGGACCGAATGCCCTATGAGTGATTTACAGTCAACTAGATTAACCTAACCTGACCTTTGCTTGATCTTAAATTTGATGAATTAGTTTCGCCAACCAAAATTCATTTTTAATATACCAGAAATATATTCAAATTTTAATTAAATACAACATATATAAATGTATCTAAAACTACGGATATTTTGCAGGATATTTTGGAATCCCTATCTAACCTAATTAATTCAAACAAAAAAATATATTAAAAAATTAGTTTCGCCAACCAAAATTCATTTTTAATATACCAGAAATATATTCAAATTTTAATTAAATACAACATATATAAATGTATCTAAAACTTACTTTATTTGAAATACAAATATACTAATAGTATTTAATATCAAAGCCCGATCTAACCAAAATAGATCTCCAGTTGGAATTGCCATATGTAGCGTAATATTGTTTTCACACCTGATAATGAGTATAATTTAAACAATTAATTTTGATATTTATTTTTGAGAAAATGAGAATATAAATATTATTGCAATGAACAAACTAATACTAATTTTCTCTCGGCAAATGTAAACAATAATATTTATTGGGAAGCACTTTAATGGATAATAAAAAGCACGTTGAAATAGTGTGAGAAAATACATTTAGCAAACATTAATTAAACTATTTTACAAAGTGTCATATTTTAATCAAAAACGAAAAGACAGTATAACACCCTCTAATCCAAGGTATTATAGAGAAGGTCTGTTATAATATATATAAACAATATTTAATACTATTTGTGTTATCATTTAACAAATATACAAAAATTAATTTTAATGTACCCATAAGTTAGCTGTGATATTAAACTTATGATTATAGAATTTAGATAAATCGCAACCATTGCTGTCTGAAATCTCTACTACATATAAGACTATACTAATAAAAAAAAATTAGGTATTAGATATCTATGTTTAAATTCCCCTTAGTCCACTAAGGTTTATTATAAATGTGACACTCGAAAGGAAAATGTTTAGACACCGTAAAATCTCTAAAAGCACATGCAATGGTAAAAAAAATCTGGACGCCCTACTATACTTTATGTCTATGTCTCTAGGTATGTCACAAAAGGATAGACAGATAGACCTCAACGGACAACTGATCGCATTATTGTGGATGGTTTATCTATAAATTGATAACTGACAACTGTTAGTTTATGTATAATTTTACTATTATATTTATTTTCATTTTAACAACGCACACATATATTGGATTGGCAATTTCCTTATGGACTAAGAGAATGAAATTTTTTGGGTTCATATCCTACTACTACAATCTTAAATAAAAACTTAAATACAATGTCTTAAACTAATACAATCTTAAATAATATCTCTGTATAAATGCCAACTTTAATTTCTAGGTGGAACTAAACGCTCTGACGTCAGAATACAGATGCCCCAATATCAATAACACACTATAAACAAAAGACGATTCACTGATGATTTACAAATGTTTCTTCATGTAGGAACTCTGTTGTCTATTACTATTGTTGTACCCGATTAGATAAGGAGGGATGGTCGCTAATTGGGATCTGTGTACACAAGTGGTTCTAGAATATAGACCATCCCGTTTCTACAACCAATTAGAGCTAATACAAATAAAAACATAAAAAACGAGCTTAAAACTTTGTATTTATACCAATAACCAAACAGTTCCTCAAGCCCATAAGTCGAGTACTATTAAATTTAAGATCTTTATTTTGTGTAGTAGATTTAACAATAAAATAACCTAGTTTTTCAGTACTTATCTAATATTAGTTGTCTAATATTAGTCGCTAGTTGTATATAACTAACGATCGCATAGCGAATGAGCTTACAAGTTAGTGTACTACTTTCTGTCGATAATGAATTAAATAAAAAAAGAAGGAGAATATAATTTTAATGAGTATTTGGCACTAATGAGAAATCTATTCATCTCATTATCTGCCTGCTTATGTGAACGCTGAGTTTGTTCAGTTTATGTACAGTACACATTTTAATAAATTTATTGCTTTGATATGTATATCTAATTAATTTTACACATATAATTAAAGAATATGACATATTGTCGCAAAAATATACAATTTAAATAAATTTTATAAAAATAAAATCACGACGAAATTAGTAAAAACTGAGTAGATAAATAGAAGATGTGGTAGAGGATGCCCTGTGCCTTCTTAGAATGCTTAAGGAACAGAGAAATTATTTAGATTAAAAATACAATGCAATAACAAATAAAATTAAAAAAAGGATCAGAAAGCATTTTAGGATTTGCGAATAGTTGAATGTGATTTTCAAACGCTCGACTTCTATATGCACAATGGGCTAATAGGTGTAAGCGGATCCTTAGGATCACCGGTATAACAACTTCACCTTACTGTGATTTTAATTTGCGTCAATTTTTTTTTTCAAATTTTTTATTTGTAAGTATCACCTTTAAAAGTGCAATCAGTATTACTTATGTATATGGTTAAAAAAATGATATAAAGACATATGCGAGACATTTAGTAGTAAACACCGCTAAAAATTAACTTAATAATGAATAAGTAGTTGGCTATAAATATTCAATATCAGTGAATTTACAATACGATTCACGTATTATGGGTTCTAGGTCGTATGCGAGTTAGGCTAAGTTGCGTTCTAAATGAGGGAAATTCTAAGTTGTGCCGATAATGTAGTGATGTTTCGATAGGTGTTGATAAATGGCTAAATGTGTGCATTGCAAAAAATCCCAAAAAATCTCCCATTTGATTTAGCATCAACTTAGCCTAATTCGCACACGTCCCTAGTATGCAAATCCGACGTAGAAAATCTTCGTAGTCGACGTAAATGGTTTACATCTGATAACAGTTCGTGTGCTAGTGAATTTGGGTGATTTGATAATTGTTTTAATGTTAATAATTTTAGTGATTTTCTAAAATTAAAATTTAATTTAAATTTGGGACTCTAATATACCAGACAATTGAGTTAAGCTGTTGAAGAGGGATTAAAAAATCCCAATATTGAGATGTAAGTATTCAATGCAAATAAATTCTTTTTTATTTGATGAAAAGTTGAGTACATTTTATTCGTTAGGAATATAGAATCCTACTGCTGATTATTTTAATTATTATTTTATTAATATTTTAAGAAAGTTATAACTAAAACCGTTTATAAATATGTTTTTGCAAAACTGTTTTAGTTTATTTATTTCAAAGTAAATAAATTATTTTTAAAAAAAAATGTTTTATTAAAAATTGCATATATAAATATATTATAAAGTATATATTTACTTTGTTATAATTTATAACTGTATATATTTCCATATACTTACCATAAAATTCCACAAGGGGTAGTATTAACAACCCTGCCTCTGTATTTTCCAGTGCAAAAAATATGCTTCAATACATCAAAACACAATCATTATCCACAATTAATTTTTTTGTATTGCTAAAATATTTTAATTAATTTTTTGCTTATTTTTATTCACTTATTAATTAATAAAATTACTTCAATATATAAACACGATATATAAACATTTTAATTTCACTTATTTACAAACCGACTATAAAAAGCGCTCTATTTCGCGCATTATGTCAAACTGCCGAGCAGCTGATGTGTCGACTAAAATGCTGTGGTGTTGTTATTGTTTTTCCAACTCGCTGGCATTGCAATTTGTTTATTTCCGTCATTTATTTGCACTTTTTCTTTAAATCACATAACAAAAATGACTTCATTATCGTGTTAAATTGCCATTGAAATAGTAACGACAAATACTATAGATAAATTTAATGAACATTAATTTAGTTTAAATAATATAATTTATTTTATTCATATAATAAATATTCTTTCATTCAGTGCCAAAAAACAAAAATTACTTTTAGAAGAATATATAACCTAATTTACATGACTTATTTGAAGTTATTTTTAGTATTGAATATATTAAAATATATTAATTACATATATCTTATGTTTGATAATTATTCGTCTACTAACGTTTGCAATTTGTTTTTTATACTGTTTTGTATACTTAATAGATATTTCATTTCCACTAACACAGACTTGGCACCATTAATATCATCTAAACCAAAACATTTTTCCAATTTAGTGATTTCATTTTGTAGATCAACTTCAATTTCTTTATATAATTTTTGCAAATCTTGTTTAGAGTTAGCAGCTTCTACATCCTCATTTCTTTCCATCATAATCATTAGAAATTCTTTATTGATAGAACTATTGTCTTGTGGAATCTCGTGTCCTTGCATTTTAAGTAGATATTGACCACGATCAATAGGTGTTAGTAGTGTCTTATAAGCTTTATTGATAAGTGAACTCCAATCGGCTGAATTGTTTTGCTCTCGCGTTGTTCTAGAAAGAAATGAAAATTAATTAAATTAATTAAAAGAGGGGTTTTGAAGATACCTCGAGTTAATAAAGAATAAAAGTGCTCAAGTGCACTGGCTCAAATAGCTTCAACATAATAAAAGGAACATTTCAAATGTATTAATATAATGGAAAACAAATTAAATAAAATAAATACTTATTTAAAGAAGCATCGAATTAAATAGATTATTTAAATATAAATATTTTTCTTTGTATACTTAAATAAAACTATAATACTTTTACATAAAATTAACATAACTTCAAGTTAGAACATACAAGTCAAGTAAGGCTTTGGTTCAGTTGGATAATTAACACTGACTTTGAGCTTCAAATTTGGTAGGGCACAAGTTCAACTCTTGATACTTAATGGTCGCTAAAAATTATATATGAATTATTAAATACAAGGAATATTTATAAAACACCACTGCTGATGGGTATTTGGCAATATACGATACAGCTGTTTGGTCAACCAAAAATTCGATTAATTATTAAATAATAAAATTTTGCCGTTATAATTAACTACTGCTCAAAACACCTCTCTATTACCTCTTTATAACGATAGCTTCTATTAAGAAGCATGGTTGTTTTCATATAATTGACTTTAAAAATCAAATTCAATATTAAACCATAATAGTTTAAAATAATAGATATTTGCATAATATGTTTCCACTAACATCATTAAACCAGTTAACTTACTTGAGACTGCTTGAATTACTTGAATCTCAAGTATATTAACTGGTCCAGTGGAAAGCTACCTTAAGCGTCACTCAAAACGATATGTGTCAACTTTAGTTAAATTAAAATTCTGTATACCTACTGAATTATTTAAATCAAGGATCGATCTGGTGCTGTTAATTGAAATCTTTTAAAGTGAAAAATAAAGAACGTTAACACCTGCAGATTTTTATGATTTTATGATTATTCAAATTCTCTGCTATGATCGCCATTTTTAACAAAGTTCCCAAAAAAACTTTTGAAAAGTTGAAATAAGGTTTATCTACAATAATTACATGCGAATATTTTAGAGCATGTTTGTCATTACTCTCATGATCAAAGTTAATTATTTTACTGTTTTATCTAACTCGAATATTTAGGGAGTATGAATGTGTTAAGGGTTCGGTTACACTTAATTAATCAATTCGTTTAAATTTAATATAGCTTTAGACAAATTTAATTTATATTTTTTGGATCTATCACATTTGCTTTGAGTTATTATATGGTAACGCAATTGGCCAATAGGCTTAAGTAAAGCCTTCAAAACCCCGGTATAAACTCACCTACTTTTGTTTTATGTCACAACCGATTTAAAGCAATACTTTCTTAAAAGTTACCGCAATATATTTATATAACTTTAATTGAATGTAACTTCTTTACTTTGAAAACCAATAAAAAACTTTTATGCACACTTAACGCCCACTTACTTATTGCTGAATTTATCTGGATGCACTAGAGTTTGCAACTTCCGAAATTGTTGTGTTAGCTTCTGTCGTTCAATTTCAAAACTCTTAGGGAAGTTAAGTAAATCGAAATAATTCTATAAAAATAATTCAAATATTAAAATTGAATAGTTCTAATAATATTTCATGTTATTTACAATTTCCATGTCAACATCTTGCAAGAAGCCGCATTCCTCGCAGAGCATATAATGTTTCCTTTCGCCTGTTTTTTTGCAATTCCAACAGCCTACTGCTTCTCCAATTGATGGCACATAGTTTCGTACTTGATGGGCACTATTTTTAGACTGAGTTTCTTTAGCTGCCCATTCCACCTGCACGTTGGGCCACCTGTGACTATAGTTGGTAGAGAATTCCCTGCGTACATTGGCACATAAAACTTTATGGCACAGTTCATTCACATTTTTTGGTTTAGATATATTTTGCAAAATCACTGCCGCTCGTCGCATCGTTAACCTGTCTTATTGATAAGCTTTTATTATCTAATTACATTGATAAAAATAATGAACTCTTCCATAATATGTGTTAGAATGTGCATAGCACAACAAAAAAGAAAAAAAAATGATATAAAAACAGTGCTACCAATACCTTTCAAAAACGTGATGCCTATTGTTAAATATTCCTTTAAGAAATTTTTATAAATTAGTAAACAATAAAAGCTATTGAAACTTTTATTCATTATTCAGTCAACGTTAATGAATATATACGAACGCGTGATCATATTTTCACTATTTATTTCAATACCAAATCTTCTGTCATTAAAACGAAGCATACTATTTGAATATATTAAAAACTATATATACTAAATATACACGATGTAAGTACTAAACAAACCTTCTTTACATCAAAAGTTCTTTTTGACATTTGTTATACTTGTCAACGAATTATTTTCCTTTTCAGTTCAACCAATCGCTGCCTGGTTTCATGTAAGTAATATAATCTACATGATTTCTTAATTAATTCATCATAAACTTTAGATTTATTCATAAAAACAATTATTTCTGCTTTCTTATTCATTTTCTACTTTCTTTATGTACAATTTTAAGCATATAAATGAAATAAGCAAATATAATGTTTCGACTCATTTTTACTTACAAAATCTCAAGCGCAAATGAGATCCATTGTATCTCATTCTGTATAAATGCGTTCCAAAGAGATTAGAATGAGCTCCAAATATATTCCAAATGCAAATAAATACATTGAACATACCCTAAATAAATGTTAACCATGGCATTTTGACTGTTTGAGAAAGCTGTTTTTGACATATTTACAAAAAAAGGTAAACAAATGTTTGACGGTTGCATTTCCTTGAAAACGATGCACCTCTTTTAGAAACTTCTACTTCCCAAAAATAAATCAAACGAAACTAAAAATAAGTTTTCAGTTTATATTGTAGTTTAAAGTTATATTTAACGATTACTAACATTTTTTTGATTTTGAAAAATCAGCTGTTTGAAATGAGAACAAATGAATTACAATGAATGTAAACACTTTCAAATTACTCAGTCGAAATGAGCCAGTGTAAACGCCATATAAGTTGCAATTATTTATAACAGCCAGTATTGGTGTTAATTATAACACATATTTATTACAATAAATCAATGTTTCCTAGAAAGGACTATACTCTATTCTATTCTATATAATATATGTATGTATTTATTTTTTACACTTTTAATTTGCTCTAATATAATAATTTATTTTTATATAACAGTCGCCGATAATTTCAGAATTAATATTAAATACTTACATTACAACGAAAAATTGACATACATCTCCCTATAGAATAATTTTACACAATGGAGTTAAATGTCAATTCTTCACGTGAATTGGATATCAGTTATAAGCTATATATACACAGTATGCTGCACGATAATCGTTGTTTGTGAAAATACATTTTTACTACTCTCCCTCTTTAACATGCTCACGTTGGCCAAGTCTAAAAAGTATTTGATTATAAACGATAGCAGAAATCCTGATAGTATAAAACTCATTCTTTAGGAAGTTTTATAAATTCGAAGAAGTTCGAAGTTCAATTAGCTTTGCAATCTAGATAATTTAAAATTTTGTGCATTGGTAGCACTAATTTAAGTAGTCTTTTTTGTCGACAGAGGCGCTGCAGTACAAAACATAATTGTCGGCCGCAAACAAAAACAAATTTTAAACATTTTTAGATTTTTTTTCGTGATTTTAAAGAAATGGGTGTGTGCAATTGGATTTTTTGTATTATTGGGTGTGGAATAAAATGTTATATTTGAATTTGTTCTGTAATTTCAGATGATTTGGAGTTGAGGGAGGAGGTGCAGGAATTAACAAAACTTCGTAAGTTTCATATTTAAGTTTATTTGGAATATTCATAAAATCAACAAAATTATGTTTTTTTTTTGTTTTATGTGTATTTCAGGTCAACAATATGAAAACGAATTAAAAAAATTTGGTTTGGAAATATGTGATCTGCCCGAAAGTCTTTTAGAATCGATTGACGAATGCGTTGAACTGCAGAGAGTTACTAACCTGAACGACATTAGTCCGACCCACTTAAAGGAATATTATCACTGTAAGAAAAAGGAACAAATCGAAAATGGTATGTTGGTGTCTATGTGGAACCGTGAAATCAAGGAGCTAGAAGCTGAAATTGCTAAACAGAATGCAGAAATTGCCACATTAAAAAAGTAAACTTCATATTTTTAAAACAAATTCTATAATATATTTTATGTATTCTAAAATATTTGTTGTGTTAATATAGATTCATTACAAATGTTGATACGAGTTTGAAGTCTGAAGAACAAATTAAACAAAACATAATCGACGTAGAAAAACAAATTGCTAACTTAAAACAACGCCATGTAAGTCATATTTATTTTCCTTTTTATAAATAAAACTAATATATTAAATTTTCAGAACAAAGTTCCTTTACCGAAAGATCTAAATATTGATGAATTAATTGATGACATAAATATGCTAGAACTTTATAACTCCAAACAGAAAAAAATGAAGGATAAAAAAAAATAGTTAATATTGTTTTTGTTTTTTATTTTTGCTTTTATTAGACTATTAATATTAATAAACATTATGCGCTTTAAATGATTTGGTCTTCAAGAAATAATTGTATCATTTATTACTTCAGGGAAGCATATACCAACGAATTTGATAACCAACTGGCAGAGCAAGTTTTACTTTCGTCCAGGAATGGCGGAAAGTATGTCAGGGAGCCATTCGTCAAATTCGACGACAAAGTACCGTTTGCCACACCCTTAAGAAACCACATCAGTAGATTCATGTAATTTACAACAATACCTTACACTTTCTATGGCAATTCATGTCTTCTTTAAACCATCTGTAGAATAATGTCCTAATATCTTCAAAATTTAGAGTTTTTGGTTTAATACTATTCTATTCAAGCGTTTTGATAGCCTTTTAATTGTTGGAATCGATATTATTTAAAATATTTATTCCACATTCTATTATGAAATAAATTTATTTAAAGCTATTATACGGTATACGCATTATTATATATAATAATATATATATTTTTATGATAAATACTACTCCAAAGTTGGACATTTATTTTTCAGCGATGCATAAATACGTATATTGTATCACGACTTCGTATTTTTGGTCAAAGGTAATGAGTAAATATGTGCGATGTTTAGAAGTATCATAACATGTTGATAGATTTCATTCTAGAATCTAAATATGACCATTCTTAAAATCTTTTCTTAAGGTAGGATTGGTATTCGTTTTTTTTCAAAAAAGTAGTATGTAGTTCACTTTTTTAGATTCTTATAATATGGTTTTTAATTGGCGTACCTTAAATACCGTTTACCCATTTAATATCCGTCCTTCATTTAATAAGACAATACGGACTTGTAGAATAAATAGCACAAAAGAAATGCTGGAAATGGAGTCCCTATTTACTGCTAAAAGCCAACTTATGTGTAAAGAAAGCAATAGATAGTTTCCTAATTGGATTTTCTCCATTATTATTCCATATTCAAATTCAAAGCTAAAAATAGTCGTAAATATTGTGGGTTAAAGTTACTTTAAAAGTATTCTTGTTTAGATTCTGAGTTTTCTTGCGAAAAACAAGAGTTAAATAAGACTAATACTTATAAATCTATGTGTGTTCTTTTCAAATTAGTGACATTACCAAGTTTATAGACTTGTCAGGTTAGTTCTCTTTTAAATGAACGCGTGAGTTATATCTTTTAAAGATCACAGTGCTTATCTTTATAACTTTTCTTCGTAATCATTCTAATCTGGCATATAAATAGAAAAACCTTAATTTGCGATATAACAATCACCCGTTACTTGTACTCAAACTGGCTTTGGTACGCAAGGCCATCACTTCAATACAATCTAACCTATATAAGTTTATTTTTATTGAAATTAAAAAACTTCTTAATGTATTGCATTATTCATTTAATGACAATTACTTTGATTTCCCATTTCCCCAATTTAAGGTTGATAACAGCTTTCATTACAGGTCATTATGGTCTGAAATATCACCTTCATAAACTACAATTATCTGCTAACTCGGAATGCAGATTATGCCTCGAAGACGAGGAAACGACCATGCACATTCTTTGTGACTGTTCAGCTTTAATAACGCACAGAAGAAACCTGTTTCATAAAGAATTTCTGTCACCAGAACAGATTAAGAACTCTTCTCCAGATTTAGTTCTAGACTTTATTCACAAAGCTTTAAGGGGCTTTGTTTAATCAATAGTGAAACTGGTACAATAGGTCTCTTCTGGCCGCAGTACCGACTGCTGGGCAATTTTCACGTCTACTCTTTTTTTTTAATTTAATTTGATTCCCCATTATTTGTAGGATTTATTGAGTTTGAAGAGACTGTTCTACTAAACATAATGATGTCCATCTGTGTGGCGTGCTGAGATATTGCTTGAACAGCAGTTGATTATGATATTTTACAAGATTACATTTCAGAATCTGTATAAAGATGGTTGCCAGCTAAATGCAATGTGTGCTATACTATACTAATTTATACTACATTTATTGCTAACATTATAATGGCCTTATTGTTCTCATGCACCAATTTATTATTTGGGCAGATTATTTAACCTCTGTTATTATACTAACATTATCTAATAATAACAATAATATATATTGTAAAATTACCCGTACATAATTTCTAATTCATTTATTTTTATATAATAAATCGATATTAAACATATAATTCATTGCGAAATGAATTGTTTTTATATAAAAAAAAAAAAAAACGTTTTCAATTCAAAAGAAAATACATATATAAAATTGGGAAATGTATATATTACTACATATATATCAAATAGTTTACTAAATCAAAGTTAAAAAATTGAACACTATGAAACCATAAAATTAGAAGAAAAAAAATTGTAAATACAGCAAAAATTATGTTCCATCAAATCGTTTAGTTAATATTTGTTATTAAATTTAATTTTGAAAAAGAATATAGTTATTATAAAATATATATATTAATGTATATATATATATTACGTTATTTCTTTTGTGTTTTCGTAATGGAAGCTTTTTGAGAAATTGGTTAACAACGACGATGAGTGTTTGTGTCCATATGTTTGTGTAGCGCTGTGTTTGTTGTTTTTGCAGATTTTATTTAAATTATGAGCAGTTTTTTCCTTTTTTTGTTTTGTTTTACTTTTTTGAACGATTTTTTTTTGTAAATAAAAATTTTACTTATTACGTTTAAAATTTTCTGAAGGGCGGGTACGTGGCAGACAAACAACCAATTCGCTGTTACATACGGCGAATTCATTTTAGCGGCTAAATTCAGGCGCGTCATCTTGAGTTATATCGCCGTACTTCCAAATGGCCAAATGGGCGGTTAATGCTGCCTGTTGTGCATTCCTGTATTGCTCAACAAGTTCCTTGAGTTTGCGTTCGCGACGTTTCTCAGCGAGTACCAGGCCATCAGCAACCAATTGTTTACCAATATCAACATTAGTAGCTGGGTCATGTACAGTTACTAGTGCTGGTCCGGTAGCAGGCCTCAGCTCAATATTAAGCTGTACTTTACGATTGAGAACATCCTCTGCAAAGGCGCGTAAAGCTTCTTCTTTGTCTTCGTTATCAGAGGGCAATTGAACGAGTGCAAGGGCGTATTCGGTTGCGTAGGGTTTTTCACTTGTAAAGGAGGGTGGTAGCGAAGCAAGCCTGTTAAACGGTACAACCTGCAAGCATAAAATGGAATTAATATATTTTTGTTAACAGAAAAAAAACAATTTTAATTATTAGGAAATTTTGTTGCTTTAAAACTGAAACGACGTAACCAGTTTGAACCTCAGCAGTCTACCGTCCAACTATTGTAACTCCTACATCTCCACAACCATCAGCGCAGCGAAACAAAAAAATATTGTTTCAACGCTTCCTATTGCTTCAATTGCATTCGCCACTTATTGTGGAAAGTGTCATGACCACTGAGTTTACGTTCATAACAAACGTTGAACAATGGATAACGCCGCTAATAAGAGTTTTTAAGCAATATTTCTTTAGCAAGTTTATGACTCAAACGCTTCGCTTTTAAACGGAAACGGATCTAAGGAACTTGCCTAGTAAATGCAACGCAACATTTTTCTACACTTACCTCCTTGTTGCCATAATCAACGTACAAAACGGTAGCACTCTGGCCTTGCACACGTTCTACCTTTGCGCGATACCATTGCTTGTCGGCAGAAAATTGAGCAGCACACAAATCACCGCGCTTAGGTGTGTACGCACCGGTGATTGGCGGGTTCGACTGTAGATCTGCATGCAATTTTGCCATTAGAGCTTCCAATTTTCCACCGTTGTCAACTCCTTGCACAAAGAATGTTAAGTCTGCAGTTATTTCGGTAACAATAACATTTTCATAATTAACTTTACGCTCGACAGGTGCTTTGTCCTCTTTTTCTTCTTCCGCAACTATAGGTTTCTCCTCGACAACCTGTTCAACATAGTTAGCCCAAATGTTTTTCTTTGCAGATTTCGCACGATCTTCTGCGTTTTTAAGCTGTCGGTAATATTCGGATTTTTCAGCGCTAAAGTGTACCTCGGCTAGACCTTCTTCAACCAAAGCGACCGACAGGTTAACGTTAGTGTCTGTCCATAACCAACCAATGACAGAGGAGCCGGCCTTATCAGTGGTATCAATATGCACGGATACATCTCGCTGTAGCACACGATCCCTCGTAAAAGCCAAAGCTTCGTCACCGAAGGGTTCGCCTTCTTGTGCGGGAATACCATTTAATGCAGGACGTGACGAACGTGGGCATGATATGCCAGCCAGTAGGAATGTTACTAAGCAACTATCCTTGGGCACATATAGACGTAAACGAGAACCGCTGGCAACAAACTCGACAATGCCCTCAGTGCGTAAAGCACGTTGCCACGATGGCAGGTATTGAACTTTGATGCGGGAATGGTCTACAGTTAGATCATTGATACGTAATGGCGCACTCTCCTTCTTGCAATGCATACCCTTCAAACCCTTGATAGCTTGACTTTCTGCAGCCAACAATTGATCGTAAGCAGAGGAACGTTGATCATCATCTTGACGGTAACGCACACAGGTGGCCAGACCTTTAGATATGAGCGCTTCGGCTACATTTTGTCCACCGATTAGTACAGTGTAACAATATTTCTCGGGGAAATTATCGCGTGCGGGTGCAATATAATCCAGATTACATTGTACCTTTTTGCCAATTAATTTTTTCCGAAGAAATTCACGTGCTTCGAACATGGAAGGAATTTCATATAGGGGACGATAATTTTTGCCACGTGGTGGAGCTTTTACAATTTCTTCACCATCGGCTCCGACAACTGATCGGTTATCGCGTGGTGGCCTTATGGAAGAGAAGAAAACTTTCTTGATTTGACCGTTTGGCAGTTTTACGTTAATGGCATCGCCGTTAAACACTTCAACAACGTTTCCAGTAAAGTCTTTCTCTTTGAAAGTTGGAGCCCTTGATTGATAGTCATGCCATAAACGTAGGCGTTTCTCCTTAGCGATGCGTTCAGCAGCACGTAGCTTATCAGCACCTAACGAAGAAAACAAAAGAATATATTAGTTAAGTACAACAATTATATATATATGAACATATTATCTATATATTCAGATAATATATATATATATAAACATAATATATAAATTATATTATATATATAAAATATATTATGTATATAAAATATATTATGTATATAAAATATATTATATATATAAAATATATTACATATATATTAACATAAATTATATTATATATATATATTAAAACAAAATATATTATATATATATTAACATAAATTATATTATATATATATTAAAATAAAATATATTATATATATATATTAAAATAAAATATATTATATATATATTAACATAAAATATATATATTAACATGTAATATAAAAACATCTATATATAAAAACATAATATATATAGAAACATAATATATATATAAAAACAAAATATCTATATAAACAAAAAAATTTATTATATATATAAAAACATACTATAAAATGTCTTATTTCATTTATCATCTAATACATGTTGACGGGGTGAAATGATTTTGTTGCCAATTGATAACCCCAAAATCTTGGTGTCCGTCTTTGTTTTAGCACAACATTTGGAAAAGCAAGAGTACAAACATAAGGTTTTCCCAAAAAGGTACTCATGTTCCAAATGGAATGCATACGAAATATTTAACAAATTTGTATTCGAGAGTAACTGTGGACATGATAACTAATGTTAATGCAAAGTTAAAAGATGCAACAACACCTTGAATCTGTCCAGCTTACTCTTGCATCGTTTTGAAATGAATAAAAGCACAAAAAAAATTTTTACTTTAATTCAATTGTGTGATGCAATTATTGTGGAAGGGAAAATAAAAATCTTACTCACCGCCTTTCATGACTGCCATTGACCAATCAACGCATTTGGCTAAACCTTCACGTAGGAGGGCTTCGGCAATGTTTCCTTTGGGATGTATAATTGTGCCAATAAAGTTAGCATTGTTGACGGATTCCAAACGAATTTCTACATCTCTTTGCAATAAACGTGATTCTACAAAGAAACGTGCTTCATCGGCATATGGAATTTTCACGCTTAGATCGGGTTTGCCCTCAGCATCCAACTTCACACCAGGGCAACGTATACCCGAAATCATTAAGGTAATGTAATAGAAATCAGGCAGTAGAAATGCACGCACTGTGGAACCATCACGTACATGTTCGATAATTGCTTTAACAGGATTGCCATTATAGATTTCGACCATATGCGCAGGATTCTCTTGTGTCCACTTAATGTGACGTATTTTTTCAACTGGTGCCGCAAATGACCACTTACCACGACCGGCGCTCTTTGCTTGATCTTCTAATTCGATAAGACTTAGTGATTCAGGAGTTTGACGGCCTTCGCGACGTACAGTCACTAAGCCTTCTTTCACCATAGTCTCAACGACATTCTCGCCGGTTTCTTTATCTCCAAGCCAAACAAATCCATATTCTCGATTTGAGTTCTGGGGTTTTTCATAGCTAAAAGTCACTTCGGCACCGATTAACTTTTTACGTAGGGCCTCCCTCGAATCCCAAGCCCATGGTTCATCCTTTGACTCTTCACCGCCAGAACCTGGACGACGTGCCAATTTTGGTGCAACCACGTAAGAAAATGTTATTTGCTTTTCTGGTGGTGGTGCACCTTTAGAAGCGCGGATAACGACAGTATCACCGGATAACACCTATTGAAAATAATATTATTAAAATTTATATACGTTTTCCTCCTAAATGCACTAAAAGACCAACACGTTGAGCAGACGATAGTCAAAAGTACAATAAGGTTAATTAAGTAATATCAAAATAGACAGAACGAACGAACACGTGCCCGTCTAGTTTGACAGCCAATATGGTGAACGACTGTGAGCGAGAACAGCTGTTCGACAATTTAAAACTTTTAAAAGCAATTTGTGTACACTAGAGGGCGGCAGTGTCTTTATAAAAAATTTAGTTAAATTGTGAAATATTTTGTTTTTAATTTATTTATTTAATAAAGTAATTTTATAAATCGTTAAATTTTAAATAATAAACTTAAACAATATTAAATTAAGTTTAAAATAATTTACAATTTACATCAATGTGAAAAAAAAAATTTACTTTGAAATTAATTTTAAGTCAACAGGTGATCTTTCCTTTGATAAGGATATTTTGAGGATAATTTCCTTTCTTAACATGGTTACATTACATATTCTACTTGCGTCCGTCTGTCCGGATCACGATTTAAAAAGGACAAAGGATGAGATAAAATATAACATCAATAATTACATTTTTATATCGGAAATTATTTTGAGAAAATATATATTTTCTTATACAAATGGTATAATTTTACGATATTAGATACATTGCGACTTATTAAAGTTTCGTTTCCATTGGCATAAGTTGATTTATGCATGTGAAATAGCTTGTTTATTTATATTTCACAAATAAAACAAATGATAAATATTTCAAATCTTGGTAAGTTTCCCTGTGAGGAATTTATTTTTAAAGCTTGCATTCCACACTTTTCGCCTTAAATTAGTTGATTTATTTATAATGAACGCATTTATATGAAAGCTCTTTGTATGGTATATTAGCCTCATTAGCGGCCGTAATGAGTTAAACTGCCTAAGTGAGACTGATGGAAACATGGTAGATTTGAATGACGTGCGTCTTTTTTTTAGGAAAGTGCGTCTAAACTAACTAGAATTTGCAAAAGTTTTTGGTATACCTTTTTCACTAACACATATATATATATTTGTAAGTAGGAAAAATTTATAAACAATATGTATGTAATTACTTTTGAACATAATAACCTTACTTAATTGTACAAAGCGTAGATACTAAAATATAGCGTAAACCTGTTCAGATCTATGTATGGCAGATAGATAATATGTAAGATTTTACTACTAAGTATACATATGGTTAGATAAAGGTAGTGTGAAAGAGGTTGGGTTTTTTTGGGAACAAGTGTGGATTAAGAATGAGTGTGATTTTAATTGAACGCAACCTTGGTCAAGGCGGAAGAATTTACCCCTATACACTGACTTAACTTTGGTATGATTTTTATGTTTGACATCGAATATGTATTATTTTCTTATTCGTAGACAAGAATAAAAATTTGTTAGTTAGTTAGTGAAAAAGTTAGAATATATTAAGAATTTTGAAAATTGTAGTGAGTTTAGATATAGCATTAGAACACAATGCGAAGCTGGTATCTGTTCAGGTAGTATATTTGACAAGTAATTGTTTAGCACATTGCGGTCCAGACCAGATGCGATGGCGGGCCAATACAAATCACTTTACAGATTAGAGGGTCGCAGAAACAAATATATACATTCATATTTGTTATAAATACATTATAACATTATAAATACGGTTATAATATTTAATTTAGTTTTAATAATTTATAAATTTAAATTCATTTATTTGGTCTACCATACAAATAAAATAATGTAGTTTTACCAGCACACCAAAAGAAATTTTGAGTAATTATAGTAGATTAAAAATATGTCGTGGGCCGCAAAAACATTAATATACGGCCCACGGCCGTACTTTGGACAATTCTGGTTTAACACATCAATATATGATGGTTTAAGTCTTTTCTCCCAATAGTGATTTTGTGGTATTCACTACTCTAATTGTGGTATTCACTACTCTACTTGTGGTATTCACTACTCTACTTGTGGTATTCACTACTCTAGTTGTGGTATTCACTACTCTACTTGTGGTATTCACTACTTTAGTTGTAATTTTCACTTTCTCATGGATGGTGAACAGATGATTAGGGATAACAATACAACATAACATATTTCTATTAAACAATTTTTCACACTCATTAATTTAGCTTTAGTTTCCAAATTTTTCAAGTCTTGATTAATTGTAAATACTATATAACAAATCTTGTAAATTACAAACTGCAATAATATTAAAATTTTTTATGAGTTATTATAGCTGCTAACAATTTTACATAATCGCCATGGAAGAAAGACCAATAAAACTCAAGCAGCTTGAAAAAAATTATCCAATGAAAGCGTGAAGTTAACGTTAACGTGGCTTTTACCAAAATTATGCAAGTGTAAAATAAAAACACAAAAAAAAATAATTACAGACAAAAAGGTTAAAAAGGTACATTCAAGAAAATAATTACCCAAAAATAAATGTACGAGTAAGTGCCAAATGATAAATGATAAACTAGCAAAATAACAACAATAAACGGTTAATTGATGGAAGCGAAATATAATCAGTTGCACACACAGCACAAATTACATTGAAGAAAACACGGAGAATAGTGAGGCTTTGGGCTCAAGCACGCAACTCAGCAGTGTTTTCTCAGTGTACCTAAGAAAACACGATTTAAATACATGCATACGAGCACATGCAAGCACACACTACTGCACTGCAACAACAATTTGGGAGCGACGGTCGGGTAATTGTTGGATAAATAAAATAAAATAAAATAAATTCAATATACAAAATGTTTTCCTATGTCACAACAACAACAACAACAACAACAATAGATTTCTTTAATAAATTAAATTCTAAAGAAAATGAGAATGCAGTGTAGTGTAGTGTGTAAGCCCACAATAATTTTTAAAACCAGTTTTCACTGTAAAATTGCCTTATTTTGGGCATAAATAAATTTCCTGAATAAAAGCCATGACAAAAGGGCACACACACACACCTACTACACAAATAAATAAAACTGTACAGATCTATTACATTTTTAAGGGAAATTAGTGTAGTTGGGAGGACATATAATTATTTAATAATATTTAAAAAAATTTTAAAATTCCAAATTTATTTAAATGTTATTAATTTTTTTTTTTTTTACCATAAATATCTGAACCGAACTGTAACCTATTTTTTGATATCAGCCACAATCAACAGGTTCGAGAAGTCGTTGACACGTTTCAACTTCTTTCTGTTTTCTTCTTTTCGAAATAAAATACATATCAACAAGTTGCATTTAAAAATGTCGGTAGTTAATAAGTGGGGAAGAGAGAGGGGGACGCATAGAAATCAATTTGTACAGCATGTGGCTGGCTGTTGGTGTTTTTTTTTGATTTTTTTTATATAAAAACATTTCTACTGATAATTTTTATCAGCAATAGAATTAATTTTAGACTGCAGATAGATATGCTGACGTTCTTCAATCTATGAGAGCTCGAAAAATATGAACTAAAAAAGTAAAAAATTCGTTAAAATTATCTATGAATTGAATAAATTTATTGATATTTTGTGCAGATATCAGTGTTTTATGGTTTTTTAAAATAGAAATACATGTGCAAATATTTTTCTTGATTGCCCGGTGGTAACTTGAAATGCATTAATCTTTTTAATATAAGAAAACTAAAGATTATATTTTAATTAAAACGGAAGTATGTTTTATAAATTCAAAGAAAAAATTATTTAAAATTAAGTAATCTTTAAAAATAATAGAATAGAAGATAACAGAGTTCTAGACTCCCAGTGATTTAAAACACTGCAATCATTATTTAAGGTGACAACTGATGGAAACCTAATGTATGTTAACTTGTCAAATGAAGGTTAAAATACCTTTGGTAAAGTACTAGATTAAAAAAACAAGAACTTTTAAAAAATAAGGACAAAAAATTTATTAAAATTAAATTAAAAAATTATATATCAGAAAATAATATTAATATGTACAACACTAATGTATATATAGTTAATTAGAGTAATTGTATATATAGTTAAATAGAGAAGAAGAAAAATATTATAAAACTTTTTATAAAGCTGAGAGTTTCTGCCCACGTTAGATATTAGCAAATCCTTAACGAGAGATATACCTACAAACCCCTTCATTCGTAAAACGTTTAGTTAGAGTTAGTTATTTGCATAAAATATAGGCGGAGTACAGAACCCTATTTTTTCTTAACTCTTCTAAATTGCTTATGATATTAAAAAATACTATATTTTGTTCTTTTCTGAGAGGTTAGTTAAACTAAACTTTATAGGTATTTTTGAAATAATTGTAATAGAATACAGATAGTGTACGAAGGATTACATATATGAAGAATATATGACAAAATAAAATAACAAATTATTTTATCAGTATAATTTTAAATCAAATAATAAATAGTTATAAAAAATTAAAGTTCTTTAAAATGTAATAGCTTAAAAGTGTAAAACAAAAACGTTTGTTACATATTAACAAAAATTAATAACATTAGCTTACAGCCAAAAATTTCTCAAAGCTAGACCTACATTTTCTATGATTTTTTCTATATCAGATAAAAGCTGAAACTAGTACGAATGTTTTAAGGTACAAGGCGTCGAGGTGACTTTATTAATTTAGGTGCTATGTTATAATGCAAAAATCTACAGATGTAAACGATTTTTTTCTATTGTTTTAACTTTTTCGACTTTTAATGTGATAAGACGCCCATAAAATACTGAAAAAATTATCATTATTTTTTAATTGATGTTGAAGTCTATTTTAATACAAAAAGTTTAGATGGCAAAAAATAAAAATTTTTCTATTTTTTATTTATCCAAAATTGGGGTTCCCAATTTTATATATTTATAAGTATTGTTTAATGTTTTGGGATAGGGCATATAAACATTTTTTTTGGCACTATGTTATGTAAAATCTTTTTTATTTTTTCTTTGTTATTATTTTCTTTAGTATTATTTATTATTCTTCCTTATTTATTTTTCATACGCATTTATTTTGTCTTATTTATTTATTTTTCTTAAATGTATATATTTTTTATTTATTCATTTTTTCTATTTGTTAATTTATTTGTTATTTATTTATTTTTTTTTCTATTTGGTCGTTTTATTTATTTATTTTTTTTCTATTTGTTTGTTTTATTTAATTATTTATTTTTTTTTTTCTATTTGTTTGTTTTATTTATTTATTTTTCTAATTTATTTATATTTCTTATTTATTTATTTTACCTATTTATTTATTTTACCTATTTATTTATTTTTCTTATTTATATCTCTTTCTTATTCTATTTTCTTATTTATATATTTCTATGTATTTATTTTTCTTATTCATTTATTTTATTCTACTTGTTTATTTTTATTTATTTTTCCTATTAATTTATATTTCTTACTTACATTTTTTTATTATTTATTTCATCTATTTATTTTTTTTATTATTTATATCTTTTTCTTATTTACTTTTCTTATTTTTTTTATATATTTTTCTTATTTATATATTTTTCTTATTTATTTATTTTTCTTATTCATTTAATTATCTTATTTATTTATTTCTATTTATTTTATTTATTTATTTTTTTTTTATTATTTATATCTTTTTCTTATTTACTTATATACTTTTCTTATTTTTTTATATATTTTTCTTATTTATATATTTTTCTTACTTATTTATTTTTCTTATTCATTTAATTTTCTTATTTATTTATTTCTATTTATTTTTTTTGCTTATTATTTATTTTTCTTATTTTTTTTGCTTATTTATTTATTTTTCTATTTATTTATTTTTCTATTTGTTTGTTCTTCATTTATTTTATTTATTTTTCTATTTGTTTTCTTCATTTTATTATATTTATTTATTCTATTTGTTTTCTTCATTTTATTTATTTATTTTTCATATTTATTTATATTTCTTAATCATTTATTTTATCTATTCATTTCTTTTATTATTTATATATTTTTTTTTATTTGCTTATATTTCTTATTTATTTATTTTTTTTATTTAAATATTTTTTTTTTATATTTTTTTATTTATTACTTTTTCTTACATATATTTTTTTCTGATTTATTTATTTTTCCATTAAATCAGTGTAATCAACTAATATGTGAGTTCTGGACCTGTCTGATCAAGGTTTAGGTTGAAGTGGCGACCTTGTGAACCAAAAAAAAAAAAACAAATAAATAAATAATGGTCACTTATGATACCACTGAAAAATATTGATCATATTTCGTAAATCTAAAGTACCAACGAAAAAAAGTAGAAGGTCTTAGTGGACAGCACACAGCTAGCGTTTAAAGATCAATTTTGCTTCCAAGAATATTTATTAGATATGAATATATAAGTGATCTATTTTGCTCGTATGGTTAAAAAAAAATGGCATGTAATATATAACTCAATAAATCTAAACATGCAATTAAGTTAATTATATATAATTTATTTACCTAATATGTTGAAATTAAGAGGTGTTTGCACACTAATAGATAATTTATTAAATACGTTTCAAATTAAGTGGCAAAAAAAAAGAACGCAGTTTTTGTTATAGATCCAAAGAAGGTATGTCCATGAATGACGAATGATTGAAAGTAATACGAGATAAAGAATAGTGAACCTTTTCAGAACTATTTGAGACGTCAGGAACTGTTTGATTGCATTAAATATGAAAATAGATCAAATGAAAAACTATTTTGGTTGGTTCAAACTGGACTTTGGTGTTCAACACCACCAATTCAACCTAACCTAACATATAGAATAAAGAACTAATTAGGAATAAAGATTTTTTTATGAAAATAATAAAGAAACTTTACATAAAGCTAGAGTGCTTAATATAAATAATGTAGATATGTATGCTATGTAATTCAATACCCATTTATTATTTTTTTTTTTTATTATTTGATTGGAAGATGCTTCAGTACTTAGTGTTTTGCTGACATTTTATTGGTTATCGGTCTTTTATTACATTTCTGAAAAATTTAGATAGTATATAGTAAATATCACTTCCAGTTTGTTGGCGGGAAATGTTTAGGAACTGAGAAATAAGGATTATAATTTGAGGTAGAAAAATTGTTTTGTGTGAAATTACATTAACTCAAATCATTGAAATGAAATTTCTTTCTATTTGTTAAGTAAATCTTTTCTATATTTATTACATTAAACTGATAAGATATATTTCGTTCTGAACTACATTAAGTACCTTATCAACTACTAAACAGATAACAAATATTTTTCTACATAAACTACATCTATACATTGTCATATATATACGTGAAGTACAGTTCATATCCGGATTTTATCAAATAATAACTTCAGACGAAATTTACTTTTGATATAGATTTAAAATTATGTATGAAAATGCAAAAAAAAATCCCAACTCTTTAGCAAATAAAGCTCTGATTTGTCATGAGATAGTTCATTTTGATTTTATAGTTTGGAACTTTTTGACAGTTTGGAACAGTTTTTACAGTAAGAACCAATATTTTTAATGAAAATTTAAGCTACAGTATACTCTGAATATATTGATAAATCATGTTTTAGGAATACTCTAGATTACCGAAATGTCCAAATAATGAGAGATTGTTCAATAACATCAATAACACTAAAAACTATCATTTTTATGTTATAAAAACGTCGTATATATGCGCGCTATTTGAATTACTGACTGGAAAAGTAACTGTATTAAATAAATAAATAAGGTGTATTGAAACTGTATCAATGGTTAATGAAAAAATATTTGATAGCATATTATTTTAAAGAAGGTCATTTCTCCAGAGAGAACGAAAGCTATCCATTAAACCAAAGTGTTAAGTCTCTACCAAAATCTCTATTTTTCTAGAATAAAAAATTCATGTACAAATTACTTCGTAAATTCAAATACTAAAAGTGTTATTACATTCACATGTTCTTGGTCACGCTATACCAATTCCCGAGTTTAAAATTAGTATTCATGACACGTTCCATACAGTTTTGTTAATTTTTAAAATTGATATGTTCGACTACTTTTATGGCAATTTTATGATGATTAACCCAATTATTAAGTTGTGTAATGGTTCCTCCTTTTAAAGAAAGGATATTAGTTCCACTTGATTTTCTCGATCAATTTTAGTATTGAACATAGTTTACAGAGTCTAATTACTTAATCCGATATAAGATGCTCACCTAAATATTTTTTTGCTTTATAAAACAGTGTACATGCTTTGAAGTCTCATAAAACCCATAGATGCATTCACATTCTTTTTTTTTTTTTTCTTAAAAAACCAATCCAATGTGCCCAAAGCAAATAACTAAGTAAATTCCACACTTCTTTTATGCAATCTGTTAATGCTCATATATACATACTAAAAAAAGGCAAGACTTGAAATGATAGCTAAGAGCACTAATAAGAGCACTAATTGTTTGTATAGACAAACAATCGCCGCCTACTCACTTTAGGGTAGGCTATTGTAACCCGCAGACTAGGGTAACATGAAAGTAATTAGAATACATAGGTTAAGATGTAGATGGTTATTGCTTGTGTGAGAGTGAAGGGGATCATGTAGAAGTGGGAATGAATCGGGGGATTGGTGGCAATTAAATTGAAGTCAACCAAGATTGAGTTATAGAAACATAGTCACTCCTATGGAGCAGTTTCCAAGGAAGCTTGAACTCAGATTTGTGTGCGTTTGGGCAAAAAAAAAAAAAAAACAGATGGTTGACATTATGAAGGTTAAGCTGCAGTTATAGTACACATTGGAAATTGATAATTTATGCGTGACCAATAACTGTTGAGCATATACTGCTATATCCTAAGCTCAATGAGAACAGGAGGTAGGACAGTTCTTTTTACACAGATCTTCATGAATTTACATTCTTTTGAATAATTGTAAGTTCATATTTACATTCGATCTCACTGATATTAGCGCCAATGTAATAGGTGTCGATATATCCATGAAGAATGCTATAGGTTAGTCTAAGTTGTGCGACTGCATCAAAATCCACTAGAGCTTAAATAATGAGCAGTTCTGATACCATTGAATGAATATACTCTACCCTAATGGAAACTGCAAATACAGTTAATACAAACGCAACAAAATTGTTATGTTTAAAAAATTTCTAGCGAAAGCATTTCTTTAAACATTTTTAATATAAAAAAATTAATTTTTTTATGCGCTAGTCTAATAAAAATATTTGTGCGGTAACGAATCTATGATCAGCATTATTGATGGAAGCATATCTGAAGAGTACATAGTTCAAATTTAATTGGCACGTAAAATATAGTACAATTTACCATCTAAATGAGTAAATTTAATAAATAATAATTTTTATTTTTATTTATTACAACCGAAAACATTACAAATAGTGATTTTATACTATTTTAAAATCGTTTATATTTTATACTCTGTACTTATTGAAAAGCAAAATGTAATACCTTCACTTTAGCTGGCGTTATATGTGAAGTTTATATACAAAACCTGATTTTCGTATTTAATATTTGTAAGTTAAAATTTAATGAAAGGTGAAAGTGAAGAGGTTTGCCCATTGGCATTCAAAACATAAGAGTAAATCGCAAAGATATCAACAGTATTGTGGAACTTATGCCTTTTGATTGAAGCATTTGCCACAGTGGTCAACAACGGCAAGAAACTTACTTATTCATTCTTGGCATAATGCGAAATGCAGTGAAAGTGTATTTTTTTGTTCATTACTAAATTTAATATTAGTTAAAAATTTATTTTCATAAAAATTTATATTTTTATTTAAAATATTTAAATACATATCGGATTTATTTTTTGTATAGTAAAGGGCATGGGACAAGTATAAGATAGACGATTATAATAAAAAAAAAAAACTATTATAGTTTTATATAAAAGTATAAGAAAAATGTTGTTTTTAAATATAAACAATAAAAAAAAGTTGTAGTAATAAGCAAAGTTGTTTAAAAATAAATTCTTCGCGCCATATAGTTTCAGTTAAAGATGTTGTCGCCCCTTATGCACATTCATTATCATATATTAAAAGTATTTAACATTTTAAAATATATTAAATACTTTTAAGCATTAACTGCAATGGTATATAGTATTTTTCATACATAATTCTATAAAAATAAGAGTTTATAGCAGTTCGTTTCACAACTAAAGACGCAAAATTTACCTGTGAAAAAAACAGGTACAAAACTGTATTTAGGTAAGAACCAGACCACCTATTAGACCAGCCTATTAAGTCAAATAATACGTTACTATCCAATAGGCATGCTATTCAGAATGGCCATGCAAATGCCGCATACTACATACAAATTTTAGTGGAACCATACATTGCATTTACTATTGACATATATGAATTCTACTCTCTCTTTATGTATCAAAATATATTCATTAAAGCACATATTTGATATATGTTCAAATCAATATGGCATCGCACTTGAATTCTTTGACATTATGCAAATAATTTAATTTACATTTGTTAAAAACTTCTTTCCTATTTAATTATGTACTTATTTTTGTTGCGGCTCCGGCAAGACGAAAACGAATGACTTTTAATCTGCCAAGTTGGCACCTTCGTGCAACTTTCATTTTGCCTGTTCGTGTTTCTTGACGTGTCATACGTACTTTAAACGCAATTATTTTGTCCCGCTCGCACATCAACGAATTTAGGTGCACGCGTTTCTTTTGTACTTCAATGAAAAATGTGTTGGAATTTTAGGGTATTTAAATCAATTATATTTAATTCAATTAATTAAACTGGTATTCATTTTTGCACTTACTTGTTTAACGATGCCTTTACGTATCGGTGCTGGAATCGCCGCTGGCGCACCTTCCTTATTGCTCGGCACAGAACCAGTACCCGGAACAGTTGCTACATTTGCTGCACTCATATTTTTTTTTAATAAAGCGGGTGTATCCTCAGTATTTTAGAAATTTGTTTGGAATCACTTAATCAATTTGCACTTGCAAATTTTTATTATTTTTCAAAGAAAAATATGATTTTTTTCCCCAAGAAACTATTTTCTTGTTTTAACCTAAACGCACCTCCGCCCGTCGCGAACTTTATAATCGGTTTGACAGCATTAAATTTGAATATCAACTTGAAACCTTGTCAATGGTATCTCAACTATGCATTGAAAGTTGCTATCTTCGTTTAATGTTAATTCGTTAGAAAGAGTACAATATATTTTTAAATGCGCAGCTGTCAACATAAGCAGCTTGTAATGAAGCAACAACAAAGAAAGTAGCCACGATGACAAAATTCAAAGAAAAAATTATCTTTAAATGTCATTAAAAACAGTGCTACCAAATTTTCCAAATATTTTACAATTTTTGATAAATTTTTAAAATATTTGTGGAAAATATTTTCCTTTTAGTACAGATAAATTATATATGATTGTTGGAATTACAATTTGTGTATCATATGAAATTAATGTCAAGTAAATAAAAATTTTATATGCTGAATTATTGATTTAAAATCATAAAACAATTACTTGTGTCAGGAAAAAAATAAATCTTCAAATTTAAAGTTACATTGAAAAAAATTGATAACGAAGTTTAAACACATTGAAAGCCATTATAATATTTGAGTTCGATTGCAAAAATACTTCTTAAACGTTGTAGTGCGAACTGATAATAATTCAAAGTAAGTATATTTTGAATCATATATAAGCAAAAATGACTGACAAATAGCCGTAAGAGGAACTTGAGTCTTGCCGAAATGCGTTCGATTCAAATATAGTAGTGCATGTATTATATATTATACACATATATAAGATAAAAACTTTTATTATCACTGAAATTATGTGCTAGAGAATTAAATACATATTAAATAAATACTTATATTTATGACCAAAAATTATTATTATAATAATTTGTTACCGGGCTAATTGGTCAAATTTTAATCACTAGAATAGAAGTACAACTATTTATATTTAATTATTAAAAATACGTTTATATTTCATTTCCGGATTATTTCGAGCTATCTTCGATAGTCATCTGTCAACGGGAAAACTAAAAACAACATCATCAGGATCGTTCTCGATTTATTTAGCGGATTGGAAAGAAAAATCATACAGAAATACAACTAATAAGGATGACAACAGAGGAAAAACAACAAAAAAACAATTATTGTTGTTTTTTCTTTGTGTCAGTCATCTTATTATTGCTATATATGTATGATTTCTTGTCATTAATCCGCCCTATAAAAGATGTGAACATCCTATATTTTGTGTAAGGTTCCCCTGAAGATGACTATCGAAGATAGTTCGCAAATAAATCGAAATAAATATATGAAACCGCATTTTTTGAAAAAGTATAAATAATAAATTAGTGTCTTTTTATTTATATTAAAATTTGACCAATTAACCCGGTAACAAATTATTATCATATTAAATAAATATATTTTAACGTAAAGAAATTTTTACAGTAGTTTTAAAGCAAGAACTTAATACTTTTTATTTAATTATACAGTTGAGACTTTTTTTTTTATAAATAGCGCTCCATTAAAAGTAACTAATATTAAGACCATTTCAAAGTTTCTATTTTGGTGAACGACTATAATATATAGTCACAAGACTTATTTAGATCTGTAATTCTTATATCTACACATGTTATAAGGACTCTCAAAAATATGGCTATATATTATTAAATTTTGTTTGTAATTATTTAATTGATTTTAATATGTGTGTATCGTCTTTTACCGCGTCCAGTAACCTTTTCCAACCAAACTAACTTCCACTAGCAAATCTATCTGTCGCACTGCGCTAACACGATATTATAGTCCTTAAGATTAATACAAAATGTTTTAAATTTATTTTTCTACCTGTTTATTACAAGGATTTTTTATATTTTTAATCTGGCTATAGATCTCTTTTTGTTAATAATTAAACGTTTAATATTTTTTTTTAGAACAAAGAGGATGACGTATCGTAATCCTGGTGATGACTCTCAAGGAGAGTCGAAATATAGAGTATGATAAAAAATATTAAACGTTTAATTATTTAACAAGAAGGGACTTACAGCCAGATAAAAATATATAAAAAACCCATTTTAAGATTAATGTTTATAACTGTGGCACTGATATCATTAAAAAAAGGGTTTGGTGAATTTTCTATTTTACAACATATGCTTTAAAAAAATACATAACCTTCAACCTTTAGTACAATACCAAAGAATGAACACACATTTAAAACAGAATGCAGTTTTATATAAAATATATTATTTATTTTTTTGTAAAAACCATTGATGTAACAACGTTGCCAACTTTCCCGCCAAATTTAAATGACGGTGTTGGTATTGTACATTTTTTGAGAAATTTATCAACAAAACTTAAAATTAATTCGTCTTCAGTCCAATTACACGATGTAATTATAAATAAACTCTTCTCATCCATAATATTTAGCACAGAATTTATATATAAATCTCGTTTCTGCTTTGAGTTATCAGGACACAAACTTATCGCATCGTAAGTACCTTTATCATGGACAATTTTAAATATACCAAGTTTTTTCATTTCTTCTAGATTTGTCAGATCGGCTACTGCATATTGTATATTTAATTTTCTGTCATTTTTTATACTATTGGCTAATTGAACAGCTTTTGGGGAGTAATCTACTCCCAATAAGTTGTTATAACCTTCTTGTGCTAGTTCTATAAGTAGCATGCCGTTGCCACAACCCAAATCAATTATGCGATCGTCTTCTTCTATTGAATCTTGCTTTAATATCCAAGTAATTATACGATTTTGTGAGTCCTCATCAAACCATATTTCACCAACATCTCCATTTCTGTTGTAATTATAGATTTCGCGACTATAGCTGGTTTCCCAATATTCCATTGTACCCAGTTCAGAGCTATCCAATTCTTCTATAGACATCTTGTTGTAACGATTTTAGGTAAATATAAAGTAACAAATTATAAGATCTATAAAATTTTTAATGATTTACTAAAATAATTTATAGCAATAATTAACAGAAAAAATAACTGAAGTCAAAATAAATCAACAAATAAAATCGTGCCGACTAAATTTTGACGTTTCGCTTCTGCCAAACACATATGAGTTTGAAAACAGTGTTGCCATGTAAAATTTTTATTAGAAATTGGATTTATACATAGCATGCAAAGTTTTTCTATGAAGAAAATTTTAATTTATAGGCCGTGTTCGAGTTCGAGTAAATTTATGTAAAATAAATAGAAGATTCCTAGGGATTTTTTGCACTGCATTTATGTAAATAATTAGTTATTGCACTTATTTATTATTTTTGGTTAAAAGTTTTCAAATTTATTTACTAAACATCTTATAAAATTTTCACAATGGTAACAATTTACCTAATTTTTATCTAATTTACATTACTCGAAATTCTTGTAAATACCAACAGTCGCTGCCATACCGACATAATTTACTATTTACCTCAGTTTACACGCACACGGCCGTGAAGATACATAAGAACATATATATAATATGAAATCTCTTATTTGCTTTGTGCTAAATAAAAAAATATATAAATACAAATAAGAAATAAAAATAATATATATTACATATTATATTTTATATACATTAAGTTTTTAATTTCTGTTTACATGATATAATTTGTGATTCTTTTTGAGCATTTCAAGTTCAATTTTAATTTTGTGAAACAGCTGTTTTCCACCGAATACTAAAGAATTTATCAAACTTATACGGCGTTTACATTGGCCGAAAATGGCTCATTTTGGTCAAAAATCGAAAATGAGTATCGAATGGCTCATTCTTGCATATAAAATTTCAAGCACAAAAATGAGCAATTTTCTCACATTCTGTATGACGTTCGAATGCATTCCACATACGTTCCAAATGCAAAGGAATCCATTGAACATACCCTAAATGAAAGCTCTTCATGGCATTTTGACAGTTTGAAAAAGCTGTTTTTAACATATTTACAAAAAAAGGTAAACAAATGTTTGGTGGTTGCATTTTCTTGAAAACGATGCACTGCTTTTTAGAACTTTTACTTCCCAAAAAGTAATTAATCGAAGTTAAAAATATGTTTTAAGTTTCTAATGTAAGGTTTGATGGCATATTTAACCTTCATGCAACATTTTTTTGGCACAGGCCAAAAATCAAATCAACATGCAAGTTGAAAAATCAGCTGTTGAAATGAGATCAAATGAAATAGAACAAATGTAAACACTTTCAAATGGCTCATTCAAAATGAGCCATTTTTGGCCAATGTAAACGCCATATTATTGTGTGCTACAATGTTTTTTCTTTATTTCATTTCTCTCATCTAATTTAGCTTTTTATTATTTTTGTTAGTAGAGCCTTGTAAAAGTTTATGGATGATGAGTTCAAATTAGGAAGATAAACAACAAAACATTGGACAATTACTCGAGTAAAAATGAGTCGACATTACTCGACATAAAATGCTTTATCCTCAATATTTTTTATATATATATTATATATTTAAATTTTATATTTTATTATAATTGATTTACTTCATTAAAGCATGTTCACAGAATTTCATTTAGGTACTCATTCAATGCTTAAACATTACTGAACATTACCGTGGTTAAATTTAATAATATATCACACAAAAAAATTAAAAGTATATATGATATATTAAATATTTCATTAAACACTTATTTCCTCAGTGCCTTTGTTTACAGCTTACCTGTTTGTTTACATATATTTTACATATAAAACACAACATACATTTCCAATTTTGGTAGTTTCACTTGCGAAATGTTTATTTTTAAGGGTTGCATTCGATATTTTTCGCTTTAAATGAGTTGATTTATTGATATTCAGTGTACATGTATTAAAAATACATTTTGTATGACATTACAAAACAAGAACATTGAATGAAAAATGTATTTTTTAGCTTCGTTTTAAAAAATATTCGGGAGGGCGGTGTGAATTATATATTATTTTCAAGAATAAGTTATTCCTGATTTTTATATTTTTAAGGCAAAAATAATAGTTATTTGTGCGTTTTATAATAAAAAGCAAAATATAAGTGTTATATTTGATGAATATAATATAAAGCAAATTTAGGACGTGTGCGAGTTAGCTAAGTTGATGCTAAACCAAATGGGACTTTTCTTGAGATTTTTTGCACTGCACACATTTTGCCATTTATCAGCACCTATCGACACATCACTACATTATCGGCACAACTTAGAATTTCCCTCATTTAGAACTCAACTTAACCTAAATAGCACACGTCCGTAATTATTATGTTTAAAGTTTGATTTTAAAACGCGAATGATAACAGTTATAAGTTGATTACATATCATATTTTTTAAACAAATCGAAATGGCAACTCTAAAAATTTCCCTATTTCCGAAACATTTTCTACCGTATGTCAAACATATAAAAATTTCTGATGTATTTCGGCTTCGATAAGGATTTGTATACAAATTTTTAAAACCGCTTAATGTTTTAATATTTATGTTATTAATCCAAAAAAACAATAAGTTAATACGTACCGTAGTACAGGTTAGTAAAACTAATATATTGTGCAACATATAAATAGAAAATATGTCAATAACGCATAAGTGTTAATGTCAACTATATTTCGCTGTATAATTTTTTTGTGCGTTTACCAAAAATAAATTTTTTTGTTAATTTGCAGACATCTTATGAATAATATGTCTCCACGAAAGTCTAAAGGAAAGGCGCGCGAAAGCGTTCGTCTTGGTCGTATAAGTAAAGGTGGCAAAAAGAACCGCACTAAAGGAAGTTTCTCAAGTAAGTCCTAACAAAATTTAGATGAAGCTAAATTCCATTTTAATTTGTATTGAATTATTGGATCAAATAATTTATTTTTATTTGCTGAATTTATATTCTAAATAATAGTGGAATTTAAGAATTAAAAATTACATGCATTTATCAGTCAGATTTAATTGATTTTAACATTGTATTTATTTACTTAGATTTGCGTACAATAAATTGGTTAGACATGAAGCTTCCACCGTTCGAGAAAAACTTTTATGAGGAGCACCCTCGTACGCGTAGTCGTTCAGCTAACGCCGTTGAAGAATATCGCGCCGCCAACCAAATAACTGTACGTGGTTTAGCTCCTAATCCAATACCGTTCTTCGATGAAGCTTGTTTTCCAGATTACTGTATGAATGAAATTCGTCGGCAAAGATATACCGAACCTACTCCTATACAAGCACAAGCGTGGCCGATTGCTATGAGTGGTTCCAATTTAGTTGGAATCGCTATGACTGGTTCGGGGAAAACATTGGCTTTTATATTACCGGCTATTGTTCATATCAATAATCAAACACCGTTACAGCCCGGTGAAGGACCAATAGCCTTGGTCTTGGCACCAACTCGCGAACTGGCGCAGCAAATTCAAACGGTAGCTACTGATTTTGGCTCCAATTCATTTGTTCGCAACACATGTATTTTTGGTGGCGCACCGAAAGGAAAACAGGCAAATGATTTGGAACGAGGTGTTCAAATAGTCATTGCCACACCTGGTCGCCTTATTGATTTTCTTGCCAGCGGTAACACAAATTTGCGTCGCTGCACTTATTTGGTATTAGATGAAGCTGATCGTATGTTAGATATGGGTTTTGAGCCACAAATTCGTAAAATTTTGGGTCAAATACGCCCAGATCGTCAAATTTTGATGTGGAGTGCTACTTGGCCAAAAGAAGTGCGCCAACTTGCTGAAGATTTTCTTGGCGACTATATCCAAGTGAGTAATTATTAATTATAGTATGTAATTAAATATTTTATTATAAAAAATATTATTTACAGATAAATATTGGTTCGCTTGAGCTCGCTGCTAATCACAATATTCGCCAGTTAGTAGACGTGTGTGATGAATCGGATAAGGGTGTTAAGTTAAAAGAACTGCTCTCACATATATATGATCAAGCACACGCTCCTGGTAAAATAATTATCTTTGTTTCAACCAAGAAAAAGGTGGACGAATTAGCACGTTTTATTAACGGTTTTGGGGTTCATGTTGGCGCCATACATGGCGATAAATCCCAAGTGGACCGCGATAAGGTATTAGGTGATTTTCGTTGCGGCCGATCAAATATATTAGTTGCAACAGATGTAGCTGCACGGGGTTTGGATGTTGATGGCATTAATCATGTTATAAATTTTGATTTTCCGCAATCGGCAGAGGACTATATACATCGCATTGGTCGAACTGGTCGAAAACACTGCACTGGTACGTCGTATGCATTTTTTACCCGTAAGAATGCGAAATGTGCAAGTGGTTTGATCGATGTATTGCGTGAAGCCAATCAACCGGTGAATCCAGATTTGGAACACTTGGCTCTTCATGGTGAAGATGCTGGTGATGGTGGCAAGGGCGGCAAGTCTCGAAATCGTGCTGATCGTGGCAACCGTGGTGAACGGATTGGACTTGGTAATGATATATTTGAAAAAATTATGAGTGCAAATAATATCAAGGGAAACTCAAATAATGCATATAATGGTGGTATAGTGGCTAGTCGTGGTGAGAACAATTATTCACCATCGTTTGATATGCCCAGACGCGGTCGTAATGACTTCATATCATCTATTGGTATGCCGAGTCGCAGTAATAGTGATTACCCCTCATCCATTCGTATGCCCAGTCATAGCAATGGTGATTACCCCTCATCTACTCGTATATCGGGTCACAGTAATGGTGATTACCAATCATCCACTCGTATGAATTCTGGTCGCGGTGGTAATGACTACCCATCATCCATGGGAATGTCTGGTCGCGACGGTGGCGATTATCCATTACCGTTTGGTATGTCCGGTCGTGGTGGAAATAATTATCAATCATCTATTGGTATGTCTGGACGTGGTGACGATGATTTTCAGCCAATGTCGGGAATGTCTGGTCGTGGTGGTAGTGATTACCAATCATCGATGAGTATGTCTGTTCGTGGTGGCAGTAACTACCCATCATCGATGAGTATGTCTGGTCGGAGTGGCAATGACTTCCTATCATCGTCTGGTATGTCTGGTCGTGGTGGAAATAATTATCAACAATCTAGCAACAATGGAAACTACGGCGGCAACTTCGATAGCAGTAATTTTGGCGGTGATAGTTATGCTGGTCATAGCTATTCTGGTGTTAATTATGGTGGTAATATCCATGGTGCTAACAACTACTCAAATGGTAGTGGCTTTGATGCTGCAGCACTACGATCTCGTAATTTCAACTCAAGACATTAGCTGCAGACATTAGTTTGAAATTTGCAATCTGGCAAATAGGTTAGCCAAACACATTTTCCGATTTCGGAAATAAAAAAGTATAATTAATTTTTTGCTTTAAGTAAGAATTTGTCTACATAATTTTTTATGTAAATTTATATTCTCCTAATTTAAGATAAACATTTCTAGAAATATTAGAATTACAGGGCTAATTTTGAATTTAATTAAGTTTTACGCCTATATTTATAATTATAACCCAAAGATATTCATTGAATTTTTACTTTTGTTAACAAATTTTTTAATTTAATTTTAAATTTGAAACGTATTTTTTTTTTAAATCTTTATTTAAAATAACTATAAACTGTATAGAATAGAATACAGAATAAATTAAAAAGAAAAGTTTTTTGTCTTTTATATTAAAAACAAGGATGGCAAATAGCGCTTAAGAAAAATTCATAATTCACTTTTTAAAACAATACAGTCCAACGAGAAGTTGTGGCGCAGAAACACTGCACTGCTCACAACCAATTTTCAACACAATAACCTTAGTGCGAAGAACAGAAAACTGATCTACAGCCAGATAATCAGAGCAGCACTACTCTACGAGTGTGTCGCATATAGTAAAGCTGCCAACTCTACTATCCAGAAGCTGCAAGTTGCTCAAATTCTGGCTCTCCGAAGACTATTCAAAGTGCCTTGATACATCCGCACAAATGACATGCTAAGAGACCTTAGAATAGACCAGGTCAAAAAATACATAAGGGACGGAGCCTCGAAGTTATTCGCAAAAACCGACAGGCTGCCCCCTCTTAGCACTATCTAATCTCAGAATAATCTCTAGCCCCACAGAGCGGTACGCAGATCTTAGATCATTCATCACGAATCACGAAGCTTTTAAGGAATACATAAATTAGTCAGTGAAAAGGGTATGACTCTGCAGAAACCATCCCAGCTATCAAAGAGTAAAGTGTCCAGATGTACTAACTCGGAAAAGACTCAACATGAACATGAATGAGTTAACTGGTTCTTTGGGATATTTTGTGGTGGAACTTATTAAGCATTTTCTTTTTTTTTTTCTACAACTTAGTTAATAGCTCAATCTATTGGCGAATTAAAATTTGTCGGGTTCAAAGTCATCAATCACAGACTTAAATCGGACACTTTAGTTTGCCTGAGATGCTGTATTTAAGGCGGGCCATTATTTTAAACAAAGCTAATAGTATTGGATAAAAATAATTTATTATAAAATTATTAAAAGGATATGAGCAGACGATCAAATATTATTCACTGTCCCAGACAGAATATCACAATTTATTCGGAAAGTCTTCTCGTGGACTAGTGAAGGTTCACATCCTACGACTCAACAATTTGCCTTTTTTTAAATCTGAATCGTAAGTAGAGTTATATATAAACCTATTTAACCACATTAAACGATTGAGTGGAATAAAAAATTCATAATTAAAATGGTAGCGATGTAAACGATAGTATTTAAATTGAACTGGAGAGAGATATATAAAGGGCGAAAGAGATAGGAAAAAATGTAAAGTGAGAAAAAAAAATAAAGTGAGAAAGAGAGAGATGTGGAATATGGGAGATAAATGTAAGGTATGGGAGAGAGGTGTAGAGTTTGAAAGGGAGATGTAGAGTATGGGAGAGAAAAGCATAGTGTGTTAGAGATATGCAGATTATGGAGTTATATATAGAATGTAGGAGAGATGTAGAGTGTGAGAGAGATGTAGAATATGGGAGAGATATGCAGAGTGTGGTACAGAGATGCAGATTAAAGGAAATATATATAGAATGTAAAAGAGAAATCTAGAGTATGGGGGAGAAATGCAGTGTGATAAAGAGATGCAAAGATGTGGAAGAGTAATATAGGATGTGGGAGAGAGATATAGAGTGCGGTAGAGATGTGGAGTGTAACAGAGAGAAAAATAGTGTCAGAAATACAAACTCAGCAGGAGGTAAAGCTAAAGAAAAAGAAACCATTTTTATAAAAATCCAAAAAAAAAAAAAATAGTATTCAAATTTGTTTTCAAGAAAAGAAAAACATTTATTAAAACTTTATTGATCTATAAACTCCTCTAAGTACTCGTCTTTAACTTTAATACAATCAAGATTTGTCGATATATTTTCAGTTTCTTTATTAAGTTTCATTGTTAAAACTTTTATTTGTTTTAAAAGAACCAATCGTTATTCAGCATTGGATAAACATCTAGTCTCTTCAGTTTCATACATAGGAAGGTTTCCAGTTAAAGCATCTAAATTCACGCGTGCACTTCGGGATCACCTTATAACACCATAACAAACTTTTATTTAATTTTAATATATGTACATACATATGTAGATAAAATGAACTATACTGGTTTTTATATTAGAAATAGGTTTGCCGTGTGTGTTCATTAAGTCCAATATTGTAATTTCCTATTTTTTCCGTTTTCCCTTCAAAGAAGCTGATTCGAAAGAGTTTTATGTACCTACATATAAATAATTAAGTAAATAGTTCTTTTTTAAACTATTTAGCCAAGGTACCCCAACGGGAAAAGCTGCATAAAAATTGTACTTTGGATATATTTACCATTTTTTTCTGAAGACTCAATTATATATACAAATATACAATGTTAATTTATCTTTAAACTCCTTTGATGTAACTTTGGAAATATTTTTTATACACAAAAATATTCTGTTAAAGTAATGGGAATATTGTCAACAAGTTTCCTTTGGCAGCACATAAATAAGCGATTGAGTGGCCCAACGGGAAAAACTGCATAATATTTTATTTTTGCAGTGTTTACTATATTTTCTACAAATATCAATTAAGTAGACAAGATAATCTGTTTCTTAAATCTTGTGGAAAAAACTAATTCAAAGTTTTGCTGTGAAAGTGATAATCAATTTTTTTAACGATAAATCAATTAAAAAGATACATCTATAGTATTTAGATAACCCAACAGCAAAAACTGCTTAAAAATATCGCATTGATAATTTTTCTTTATTTTTGTTTTTTGATAATTCTGATTTCAATTCTGTTAAAGTGATTTAGCAGAAAAATTCCATGAAAGTTTTAGTTTTGGAAGTGGTCACTAAAGTTTATTAAAAAGGAATAAATTACGTGGACAAAATAATTTGTTTAAGTAACCCAACGGAAATAAATGATTAAAATTTTACTTTTAAATTATTTATAAATTTTCCTTCTTCAAAGACAACTTAAGCAGACAAATATGTATTGCTTAAATAACCCAACGGAAAAACTGCTTAAATATATTACTTTGAGAGTGTTTAGAAATTTTCTTTCAAGAAGAATCAATTAAGACTATTCTGTATCAGTGACCCAACGGTAAAAACAGAATTTCTTTGGAATTGTTTAAAAAATGTATATAAATTTTCTTTATATGAAGTATTAATAGGAGCATTCAGTATATGTTGATCTCTATGTTGCTGTCTTGTATTAGTGCTCAATTGTGACAGATCAACCACAAAATGTGTGATTTAAAATATATATTTAAACTTTCAAATAGTTTAAATAGTTTAAAAGTTGATTTACAGTAGCTAGAATGATTTTAAAAGTAAAAACTGTATTACCTTAGTTATGACAGCAGAAGCCTACACCTTGAAGAAGTACAGCTTAACAAGTAAAGAACCACAATTATCTTAAAAGGACAAAGATTTATTGAAATAGTTTGAATCGACTTAAACAAAGTTTCCTGAAGCCCTAAGACCATGTGGCAGCACCAAAAAATATAATAAAAAGAACTGTCAACAAGGCACAAAGGAGACAACAATAGCCGCAGTTCCCGCCAGTAGTAGTTTGGATAAAGACAAAGCAGCACGTGAATAAAACGTAAAAACACAAATCTTAACTTTAAGAATATTTTATAATAACTAAGTATAAGAAATAAATAAACTTATCCATTACCAATACGGAGTGTTAAATTAACTTATCCATTACCAATACGGAGTGTTCAATTCGAAATAAACCCCAACATAAAAAACCACTACATTGGTGACCAAGCCGACGCCGAATATAAAAAATGGCTACTCAAGAGCAAAAGATAACCGAAGACACTAACCCAATCAATGAAAACGCAACAATCACTGCAATAAAGCTGCCGATGCCAACATTAATAAAAAACAACATTGACCTTTGGTTTATTCAGTTGGACTACTGGTTCCAAGTCAACAACATAAAGGGCGATACTCAAAAGTTTGGCACAGTTATCGCAGCATTGGATGCATCGCTGTTAGAACAAATTTATAACACAATACAGAATCCACCAGCAACTCAGAAGTACGAAGCTATCAAGCAAGCAATAATAAAAAACTTTGCGGATAGTGAACAAAAACGCATACAAAAATTAGTTAGTGGTCTACAGCTTGGGGATAAAAAGCCATCCCATCTTTTAAGCGAATTGCAACGTATTAGTGGAAGCAAACAAGACGAACAATTACTGAAAGGGTTATGGTTACAACGTCTTCCTGTAGAAGTACAGACATGTCTAGCCACAATTCAAGTGGAACTACCTAAGATGGCGGAATTGGCAGACAACATAACCGAAACAATAAGTATAAACTCAACAATGCAAGGAACTTACGTCAATGCAGCTAACGTCCCTGCAGCAGCTCATATTCAACGTGATGCACAAATCGAACAACTTCAACGAGAAGTGACCAGACTGACGAAAATGGTCTCGAAATTATCAACCGAACACCGCTCAAGAACAAATCAACGTTCACGTTCAACATCCAGAAACCGGCAATGTCATGACGATAGTGAAGAAAAGACCAGTACAAATTGTTGGTATCATAGAACATATGGGTCAAATGCAAAAAATTGCAAGCAGCCATGCACATATGGCACAAAAAACTAAAACCGACTTCGTCTACGGCGGCAGAGGAAGTTGTAAACGAAACATCTACAAGACTGTTCGTCTATGACAATAAGACAAAAAAATCATTCCTAATAGACACGGGTGCAGATGTTTCACTTATTGCCGCCAAACAAAAAAATTCAAATACAAACAATAAGAACGAAAGAATACTCTACGCAGCAAATGGTTCTATGATCAAAACATTTGGAGAAATAGAGATAACTCTAGCTCTTGGCTTACGAAGAAATTTCACATGGCCATTTATTATCGCAGATGTAAACACTTCAATCATCGGTGCAGATTTTTTAAATCATTTCGGATTAATAGTAGACATAAAAATGAAACGATTGATCGACACATCAACAAAGATTTTCTCAGCCGCAAGTGAACGTAAGGTAAATGCGCAAAAAATATCAACTGTGAACACATCTTGCAAAATTGCAGATCTACTAAAAGAATACATCGACATCACTAAACCAACACCGACAAATCGCCAGGTGACCAAAGTCACTCACCACATATTAACAAAAGGTCCACCAATATGTGAGAGACCACGTAGGTTACCTCCAGACAAGCTAGCAGCAGCAAAAGAAGAATTCCAAAACTTAGTCACAGCCGGAATATGCCGTCCATCAAGCAGCAATTGGGCTAGCCCCTTACATATGGTAAAAAAACCAGACGGTAGTTGGAGACCTTGCGGAGATTACCGTCGCTTAAATGCAATCACCATCCCAGATCGTTACCCAGTTCCTCACATACATGATTTTGCACACATGTTATATAACCAAAAAGTTTTTTCAACCATCGACCTGATTAAGGCATATCACCAGATACCAGTTGAACCGGGGGATATTCCAAAAACGGCGATCATAACTCCATTTGGATTATTTGAATTTACTAACATGACATTCGGACTTTGCAATGCAGGTCAAACATTTCAACGCTTCATTCACGAAGTATTACGAGATCTCGAATTCGCCTTTGCCTATATTGACGACGTCATTATTGCATCAGCAAACGAGGAAGAGCACAGGCAACACTTGCAACAAGTATTCGAACGATTCAGAAAACATGGTTTAATAATAAACGTATCAAAATGCGTTTTTGCTCAAAACACAGTAAAATTTCTTGGTTATCTCATCAGTGAAAAGGGCATTCAACCTCTACCAGATCGAGTGAAGAGCATCAGCGAGTACCCGCTTCCAACAAAAACAAAAGAATTAAGAAGATTTCTAGCATTACTTAACTTTTATCGCAGGTTCGTACCAAACGCTGTAGATTCTCAAACTGCACTTCAACAAATGATAAAAGGAAACAAGAAGAACGACAACACACCGTTATGCTGGACCGAAGTGAACAAAACAATCTTCCAAAAATGTAAAGATGAACTAACAAACTCGACACTACTTGTTCATCCGTCAAAAACTGCTACGCTTGCATTACAAGTAGACGCCTCGGATAAAGCTCTCGGCGCAGTTCTTCATCAAGTGACAGACAGCACGTTCCAACCACTCGGTTTTTTCTCTAAACGATTAACAGATACACAAAAACGATACAGCACATACGATCGTGAGTTGTTAGCCGCATATCAGGGCATAAAACATTTTCGACATATGTTAGAAGGTCGTGAATTCGTATTAATAACTGACCACAAGCCAATCACGTTCGCATTCCAGCAAAAGTCCGACAAGGCTTCACCACGTCAAGTCCGTCAGCTTGATTATATAGGTCAATTTACAACGAATATCGTTCATGTCAGCGGAAAAGACAACATCCCAGCAGATTTTCTCTCGCGGATAGATAGTATTAGCATCCCAAAAATCGACTACGATTGTATAATTGGATTACAACGATGTTGCCCACAACTACAAGATATCAAAAACAACAATTCCATCGAAATCAAACTTTTATCTTTACCAACAATATCGGATAAAATTTATTGCGAAGTTTCAACTGGGCGAATTCGTCCTTACATTCCGGAGAAATACCGGCTACATATCTTTAAAGCTACGCATGGGTTGTCTCATCCCAGCATTCGGGGCACAACAAAAATGATAGCTGAAAAATTTTTCTGGCCTTCTATAAATGCTGATATCAGAAACTGGACCCGACAATGTATCCCATGCCAACGTTCTAAAGTGCAACGTCACAACCGTTCACCTATTTGTCAATATGAACTCGCTGAACACAGATTCGAACATATAAACATAGATATCGTCGGCCCGCTACCACCATCAAACAACTGCACATATATATTAACCATCATCGACCGTTTCAGCCGATGGCCAGAAGCAATTCCGATCCCAGATCAAACAGCGGAAACCATCGCAAACGCACTGATTACTCAATGGATCGCACGTTTTGGCGTACCCTTACGTATCACAACAGACCAAGGAAGACAATTTGAATCTTCATTGTTCAACCAACTAGCTGAAGTTATCGGTTGCAAACACTTACGAACTACGAGTTACCATCCTCAAAGTAACGGAATGGTGGAACGATTTCACCGCACATTAAAAGCAGCCTTAATGTGCCACCAAACAACTTCTTGGACAGAAGTTTTACCAATAGTATTGTTAGGTCTACGCACGACTTTTAAACCAGACATTGGAGCTTCTGCTGCTGAAATGCTATATGGCCAAACTCTACGTTTACCGGGCGAAATAGTAAGCAACCCTAGCCACAGAAATATAAATCAACACGATTTCATAACCAAGCTAAGAGAACAAATGCAGAGCGTCAAGGCAACGTTGGTATCGCATCATATAGACCGAGGCTACCACATCCAACCGGCTCTAAGCTCAGCCACGCATGTATTTATACGAAATGACAAGGTAAAACCACCATTGACGCAACCTTACGATGGTCCTTACCAAATACTAGAGCGAAATGACAAGACGTTTAGAATACTGATCGAAAACAAAGAACAAACAGTTAGCATAGATCGTCTTAAAGCTGCTTTCATATGTCCCGATACAGACATTGACATCCACAACAAATCAATGGTATACCACACTCCAAACAACGTTAATGGCGACCAGTCTGTGCGACCAAATACAACAGCTAACCTGACAAAATCAGGACGCAACGTTCGCTTTCCAACCAAATTCAGTGACTCCATCACTTAGGGGGGAGTACTGTGGCAGCACCAAAAAATATAATAAAAAGAACTGTCAACAAGGCACAAAGGAGACAACAATAGCCGCAGTTCCCGCCAGTAGTAGTTTGGATAAAGACAAAGCAGCACGTGAATAAAACGTAAAAACACAAATCTTAACTTTAAGAATATTTTATAATAACTAAGTATAAGAAATAAATAAACTTATCCATTACCAATACGGAGTGTTAAATTAACTTATCCATTACCAATACGGAGTGTTCAATTCGAAATAAACCCCAACATAAAAAACCACTACAACCATAATAGCACTTTCAGTTAAGTCAAATGCAAAAATAATTTTAATAATCTTTTTTGACTGAAACAGGATATTGAATATAAATTTTTACCACCAAAACCACCGATAATCGGGAACCCAGATTAGAGATATATTGAACTGCATCGTTAGTGATATATAGTGTCTCTCAAAAAAATACAAGAGTTTTAGAAGTTATAGGACACACACTTTAAAGTAAGTTCATAAAAAATACAGAAATTAAAGTTTTAATTTAATAATACTTTAGATCATTCCAGAATTAGTTATTTATTTGATTAGCTGAGCTATTTTTAAGCAAACCTAAGTTCGTTGGTAATACTAATTTACTCATATCTGGTCGCATTAAATGATGCGTTGTGTAAATGACCTGTGGATAGAAAATTAATAGGATTTAAAAAAAAATTATTTATTTAAATAAAATCAAGTTTTTATAAATTTTAAAATGTTTTTCTCTTAAATTTACATTATAAGCTTAATACTAAGTTCATTAAGTTGTAGTAAAAATTTTTGTGATTCAAATAATTCCTTACATAAAATTTATATTTTCATTTTGTTTTAAATGTTGTTGATAATTTGATCTTTTTGAGTTTGTAAACTTTATTAAAAATTATTTCAATTTCTTAATCTAATGCATTTTATTTATAACTAATTCGTTGATAACTGCTACACCATCCATTGATCGCCTAAATCGACGAACATAGTTTAGGCTGGAGAAGCTTGAGTACGACGGTTTGCTGAAAAACAGAAAAAATTTTTTTTTTTTAATAATATTTTATGATAATTTGTAGCATATTTTGTAAATTGAGAATAGGGGAGGAAGAATGTCAGAAGGTAGATTCGTCTTGAGAGAAATATAGCGCTATGAGATCTTTCAAAAAACTGAGATGCAAGTGGGTACGTTAAATTCTATGCAATTTTATATTCTTAAGCTGTCATTAAGTAAAATATGATGAAGTTGACTAAGGATCAATTAGCTCAACTTGTTGTTACACTTTTTGACTTATTGTACTAATATATTACATTTCAAAACATTTTTTTCCTATATTTCTTTAGCTTACATTTTAAAAAAAATCTTTTTTGGTTTATAATAATTTTTGTTACACCTCTTATTACCATAATCATGGTTATGCCAAAAATTTGAAGAAATCTAAATCAGTTATGCTTTTGAAATTATATATTCAGTAACTCACATCACTTTTTCTCTCATGCCACGTTTCCACTGGTCTCATTTAGGCAGTTTTGTTCATTAAGGACACTTATGAGAATAATTTACCATATAAGGGGCTTTATATAAATGAGCTAAATATAAATAAAACAACTCGTTTGAGATGTCGAATATAGACCTTTCCCATAAGGGAAATTATCAAAATTTGAAATCTTTGTCATATGTTTTGTATATAAAATGTAAACAAGCAACAGCTGAGCTGTAAACAAAGGCACTGAGGAAGAAATTATTTAATAAAATTTTTGTTTTTATTAATTGAATATGTAATATTATTATTGTGTTAATTGAATTGATATATAAAATAATTATAAATGACTTAATATAATAATAATATATTTAATTTTTTTGTGTGATATATTATAAAGTGCAGTTTATAAAAGTTTTATCAGCTGCATAAATGAGCTCAATATAATGTGAACGTTCACACATTAATATAAATAAGCAAGTGCGCAAATGAGACAGTGTGAATGTATTATAACATAAATAGTTTTAGCTGCTGTGGAAACATGATATCAAACATTTTTAGATAATTAAAGAAAATTGTAATAGAAAATTGAAAGTAATCAAATACTTAAGATATTAAACGTGAAAGTTCAGAGCTAATAACTGAAAATAATTAAACTTACATCATCATTAACATCATATCTTCATTAATAACTAGTAGTGAAAATCAAACATGAAATTTTTAATGATCATAATTGATATATGATAAACGACTGATGATATTTATCATCGAAACTAAAAGAAAGGTTAGTTTGTTGAGTTTTAAAGCAGAAGGCTTATGATATTAAATTTACTAAAATTTTTGATAAAAATTAGCTTACTTTGTATATATGTAAATGAATCTCTAAATAAAAATTCCACAAATGTTGCATCGTATACAAAATTATATTAGATTATATCATATTTAATCCTTAATAAAACTACTCAGCATTTTTGGAATTTTAATTAGCCAAAACAGGATAAACTTAATTTGTAACAAAATTAATTAAATTAAATGGTTGAAGTCAAAGGCCAACAAGTAATATTTCAAAAATTTTCTAAAACTCGTTATACAAATTCGTTGAACTCACCTTTATCCTTGTTTTTGCGTTCCTTATTGGCTTTGCCAGCCTGTTTGTTAGCACCGCCAGGATTACATTTCTTGTTTACGTCCCGCACAGCTACACAGCTGGAGTCAGCAGCGTTGCCTGTTGATTTCAATTTATCCTGTCGTGTCATTTGACCGTTGCTGTTGCACTCAGACCAAGATCCTTTTTCATAACGACACGCTGACAAAACAAATTTCATAAAAATTAAATTACAGAGAAAAAAATATGAAAATATGTGTTATGGCATTAACAAAACAAAACAGAAAAAAAAAAAAATAATTCTAAATAAAAAAATTAAAAACATTTCTGCATTTAATTAAATAAAGTTAATTATTTTATGTACGAGCAAACTTGAGTAACTTTTAAATTTAATAAAATAATTTTACATGCCCACAATCCACAACCCGACCATCCAACCATCCGACAACCCGACCATCCGACAACCCGACAACCGGTGACCCACAACCGCTCAGCATGCGTTTAATAGTTCAAAATTTCTGGTGCGGAAATTAGTGCAAAAGCGTGAAATTTCATTTGGCCATAAACGGGAATGCACATATTTTACGTTTATTTACGTATCCTTTTATATCCTTTTTTGCGTATACATATTCAATTAATAAGTGAAATATTTGAATAAATGTATTTACCAAATTTGGTAGATTTTATGCATTTTAAAAATGCTATTCATAAATATTATTTTATATTTCAGAAAATAAAAACAGATTTTAAATAACCTTTGATGCTTTGCCATACAATTTTGTTTCCTTTCCAATTATGTGTGCTCTATGCGAATCACTGGTCTGAATTTAGCAATGATAATTCAAACTAAAGGGACTGGAAAATCTTTTTAAGCTATAAAATCTACAGATTTTCTAAAATTTCATAAACATGTCTTTTATTAGTCACAGCCTCTACAAAAGTATAGCTTCAATCATCGGCATAAGAATATGGGTACATATTCTGGAAAAAATACTTGGAATTTGTAATTGAAGGTTCCGCATAAAACCTCTAAGACTATTTTCTTTTTCTGTAAGTGGTAACATTGTACTGTGCTACCTTACAAGTTTAGAAGTATTTAGGTAGAATAGATTAGAATAATAGATTCGAATTGTTCGGGCATATTATGTACTTTTAAAACAAATAAAATTTTTAACAATGGAAGCTAATGAACAAACTGTAGATACATCGACAAATATTGATTGTATTAAAGTTAAAGAGAAGTACTTAGAGGAGTTTATAGATCAATAAAGTTTCAATAAATATCTTTATCGTCTTGGTAGTAAATTTGAATACTATTTTGTTTTTATAAAATTCGTCTCTTTTTCTAGTTTTATCTCCTGCTAATTCTATATCTCTCATATTATTTTTCTCTTTGTAACACTCCACATCTCGCTACCACACTCTGTGTCTGTTTTCCACACCCTATATTCTACATCTTTTTCCCTCAATCTGCATCTCTCTACCACACTCTGTATTTCTCTCCCACACTCTACATCTCCCACAATTTGGATTTCTCTACCACAATCTGTATCTGTCCCCCACACTCTATACCTCTGCATCTCTCTCCCTGAAACTGCGTTTCTCTCCCACACTTTACATCTTTTTCTTACGCTCTACATACATCTCACATAATCTGCATCTCTCTACCACACTTTGTAACGGTCTCCCACACTTTACATCTCTCTCCCTTAATCTACATTTCTCTGGTAACCAAGATAGAAATTAGACCTAGAAAGGAAAATCAGAAATAAGTTCTGGAGTGGTTGAGCTCTGATGCAAATCGAAAATCAAAAGACCATGGCTTGAAATGCCAACATAAAAGACAGCCTCGTCGAAATATTGCGAAAGCGGTTTCGCCCCCTCTCGCCAAAGAAAAGGTGTTTTAGTCTGTATACTACATATAAATATATTAGGGAACTTTAGGATAGGTCTGACGGAGCATAAAGCATTGTACCACAAAGAAAAATAAAATATTTTACTTATTAAATATATACTAAAAAGAATGTGAAAGGATACGTTAATAACCTAAACCTGTTGATTATTGTTGAAATATATTTAAAATTGTCTATATGAAATCAAAAAGGAATAAATAATTACTAACTTTTTAATTATGATTTATAATAGAGAGTGGTTTTCTATGTTACTGGAAATGCCATCCGGATACATGTAGTGTTAAACAGTAATTTTATATACCGAAATTTCTTGCAGAACTTCAATCTGTTTACGAACTTAATGGTACGGAATCGTGATGTCCCTTAAAAAAATATCTCGACTTATTCATATTTTTCGATGCGTTTTTAATGTGCTTTATATGCGAGAAATCATTGTTGCTATGAGCAAAAGTTTTAAATTTCCATTAAATTATTTACTACAATGGATTTTCTCAAGAGATTGCCTTTAAATGAATATTTCTTACAGAATTTAATTTCTTTTAAATGAACAAATGTAAAAAGGCGGGAACGTTGTATCGAAAATATACGTCAAATTGTGCAGATTAATGAAGTTAAATTTTTATCACATTTCACTTGAATATCTCACAGTAATGAGCAATATTCGTTTCATTGAGTTCTCTGGAATTTCGCTGAATTGAAATAAAATTGCTATTGAAATAAATTTGCATATCACAGAGTGTAATAATAATAATAAAAATAATAATAATAATTGTAGAAAAAAAGGACAAGAAAATGTGTAAATTTAAGGCTATAATAATTCTTTATAAATGGACTCTTTTTATTATGATACTATGGGAATTTAATGAAAATTTTGAATACTTTTGGAACCTTAATGAAACTTTATCACAATTATATATCTATAGTTATTTACTTGATCAAAGGTAGTTGATTATTATATCCATAACTCATTATGAAAAAAAATGAAGTATAATATTTGCTTAAGCTAACGGATTGTGATTTAGACTGAGATTCGAGACTTAAATGTACAATGTTTGAGTTACTTAATGGTACCTTGATAAAAACGTAACACTGTATTTCTTGAAAGACGTATAACAGATTTTATAGATCGTTGTTTTTTATTGTCCTATTATTGAAGCTCAATACTGAGAAATCAACAAATATATTTTAACTTAAGTTGTTCGTCTCAAACCCATAAAGTGGAAGATGAAATTGCTTTATTGCATTTTCATATTTATAATTATTCTACAGCTGATTTATGATTTAGTTCTAATATAAACACAGCAAGTGAATTTGTTAATAAAACCTTCACAGCAAATTAATAAAACTACAGAAAAATTCGCAAACATAAAAGACAAGTATGGCTTTCGGTTAGTTGGTTAAGGCCTGTTGACTCTAAGCTTCAAATTTGGCAGGGCATGAGTTGGATTCCTGGTACTTGCAGTCTCAAAAAAAATTATTTACGAATAATTAAATACAAGAATTGTTTCCAAAACCACTGTTGGTGGGTATTTAGCAGTACTCGAAACAGCTGTACAGCCAGCCAAAAATTTAATTAATTAAAATAATATAAAATGAATTTTTGTTGTTTAGTTCACTATTATTCGAAAAATTGATTTGAAGAAAAACGATAATTTATCTTCCTATTTATCCTCCTTCTTCTTATTATTGTCTGATATATTTCAATTCTATTGAACATATTCGTCTTAGTTGTATTAAACTGTGAACACCCTTAAAAAATTAAAATTTAAAACGATAAAAAGTAAATTTCTTTAAAAGGGTGTTCAGGTTTGAACTTTGAAGGATTAATTTACTTCTAAAATATAATGAAATTTAATACATCTTACCATATATATAAAAATGAATCGCAAAATGTGTTTGTAAGCGCATAACTCAACAACGCCTGGACCAATTTGGTCAATTCTGTTTTTTAAATGTTCGTTGAAGTACAAGGATGGTTTTTTCGGCGAAAAAAAAATCGAATTATTACTAATTACGAGGGTGGCCAAAGTTGTTGGAAGAGAAGATACTTTGGTCACCCGAGCTGAACCCCATACACCAGAGTGACTGTTCTGTTCAGGATATTTTTTGCCCCGACTATAAAATAGACAGGAACAAAAAACTGCCACATTCCAAATCTTTTTGACAGAACGAAGTCTGTCGGGTTCGCTAGTAATAAATAAAATTTATTTTTAAAATTAAATAAAATTTATTTATAATTTTTCAAATAAAATAAAATTTCTTTTTTAAAATAAATTTTTCCTCCCGTACAATTATTCAAAGTGTTATTCTTATAACGTTTGTTTCTCGGAAACGAGGTCTTATTTCTATTTTTTAAAAAATAACTGCAGCTCCTTATTACTATTTTCAAATACTTTAATATCCTAATAATGATTTTTATTAGCATATTTAAAGTAATTATTTTTTTTCTTTAATATATAACTTTGTAGCATTTTACAAAATTATTTTTTACGTCACTCATACGCCATGTGGAACCATTTTGCGCAAATGAAATTGTGCTAATTAAGGTAAAGTAATATCAATTTCATTAAAGGAAATAACCTCATTTTTAAACAATTTTTATTTTTTCTGTTTAATTTTCGAATTTCTCGAATTTTTGCTCTAATTAATTTGATTAAATATGCTGGGTAGTACACAACACTGTAGTCACTTGACTTTTGCCTCTTGTTGAAGCAGATAGATGAAGTATAAGTGCACGTACAACATTCATATGAAGGTATATATTTATATAGCATATATGTAAATATAAATGTAACAAGTTTGATTTAAAAATATTTTTTATTTTAATTTTTGAAAGTTAATTGTTCACGTTAAATAATTATTTTGCTCTCACTTTTAAACCACATATTTTCCGTTTCCGTTTCGTAGTGCAGTCAAATAAAAATGAGATAAAGTTATATAAAAAAAAGTAGAATTATTATAAAGAAGCCAAGAACAATGTCATATTCAGTAAATATCCGCACAAAATGGCGCATTTCCTTTCATATTTAAATGAATTAAATAAACTAAGTAAAAGTTTGCTTAAAGTCACTTTAATGCTTAAAGTCACTTGTGTGTTGGTATTTGCGTGTGAGAAAAAATGCAGGCTTGTCGGTAATACGTTTGCAGAAAATCATGTCTGTCTGTTTGTACGAGTATGTACAGTGAAAAATGCAATGCTGTGTAAACAGCTATATTTAATTTTATGTGCAAGTCCAACGTTGCCACAAAGTCGAGTTATTCTTGATGTGTGGGTTGGAAACGCCTACAGTTTTCCTTGGTTGATATAGAAGAATTTAAAAGTATTGAAGGAAGTTGGATTTTTTTTTTTTACCAAGGATTGAACGAAAATAGTGTTGGTGACAGCAATTAGTGTGCGCATCCAAACGGAAATGAAGGCAAAATATAGTTCCGAACGGTTCAGTTGAGATGCAACGTCGCATTGCATCAAGTGGCACAACAAGTTTAAACTCTGGATTACAGCGGCTGACTGTTAAGTGTAGTTAAATATTATTTTAATTGTCTTTAACTCTTGTACAATGACTTTTACAACTCTTGTAGATTAAATTAAATAAGATATTTTTAATGATAAATAAATATACCATATATACTTTTTGAGCACTTGGAATGGTGGAAATAGTTGGTAAAGGTTTATGGGTTAGGCTAAGCCCTATATGTACTGCGATCAGCTTGAGCTATTGTGCACCTGGGAGCACTTGGAATACTATCAAATAATTTGAATAAAGTATTAGTGTTGCTGTTAAGCTAGACTTACTTTGTATAGTGACAAAGAAGCTTTATTAAATTTTTAGAAGGGTTTTCGAATAACAAAGAAAGAAATAAAGGACAAACACAAAAATTTATTTTTTTTAATTTTATTGAAATTTGGCTGACCATACAACGCTGTTTCGAGTATTGCCAAGTACTCTTCATCAGTGGTCTTTGGGAATAATCGAATTTTATTTAATTAGTTTATAGTCCGTATATAATTTGTTTGGACTGCAAGTGCCAGGCTTTATTTGTGTTTGTCCTTTATTTCTTTCTTTGTTATTCGAAAACCCATCAAATAATTTGCTTACTTTGAGTGATCATTTTTATGCCAGTAAAAAAAGTAAGGGTGCAAAGATATATTAAATTTTATAAATTTATTTTTTATTGATAAAAATATTTGTTTTAGTAGAAAATATTTCCTATGATATTAAATTTATTTAGATTTTATCAAAATTTAAGTTTAAGAGTTTGTTGTCAAGCAAGTCAGGTTTACTTTTCTGAAAATTCTCCATTAAATGACATAGAGCAGGTCATCACAGATTCGTAAAGTTAACAATAGTTACGAAAAAAAACTATAGAACTTGGTACAGTTGCCAAAGTAGTTTCATAAGAATTTTTGCAGAAATAAAATCTATTAAATTCTGTGTTCTCTCATGTATGAATTTGCAATAATTTTTGCCAAAATGTAGAAAAATTTTTATTTGTGTTATTTTTGTAAAAATTAGGAAATGTTCATATATTATTAAAAACTCATACAATTTAATTTTCACATATGCGAGTATGACATCTGAGGGAACACAAAAGCATATACTAACAATGACAGGTTGAAGGATACAAGAATGGCAAGCAAGTGCAGCACACGCCTTTTATTAAAAACTTTTCTCTTTACTTCACGGAAGCATCTCATAAGTTTTTATAAAATGACATTTTATGTTATTATTTTTTAAGATATTTTTAAGTTTCAAAAATATGAGTACATTTTAAAAGTTCTTATATCTACCGCAATACAAATATTCTCAAGCATGTGTGTACACACATATGACATATATACCAACTGTAGATAGATTTTGTTTTAACGTTAGTTGACGTATTTCTCTATTGAAAACCAAATTTATTACCTTGAGGCTACTTTTAATTTCCTTTAAAAATTCGTTTATAAAAGCTGCTTAGATATTTTAAAAGTGTGTATAATATCAAATATACTCATACTATATATGTAGTATCATGCCTTCATATTGTATATGTGCAACTGACTATGCATACTCACATTTATATGAGTGAAGACTATGCCAAGTCATTCATCAGGAAAATACCATCATAAATTTTAATATTTTCATGTTTACCATTTCTTTATGGTTCGATGCTTGTCTTTATATCACTTTTTATTCTTGGTATTTTATGCATTTGTTCATCATTAGATCCTATTTAACTGCGTTGACAACAAAGGATAATATATCCCAAAAAAGGTATGAACTGAGTATACACATTCATGTAGACTTGAATACACTTCATGTGTCTGTGAATTTCTTGTATAATTTTTACCTTGAAGCAGTAATTAAATCCCTTTTTTTTGAACAAAGTCACAAGAGTGACAAAGTAGATAAAGTAAGATTATGATGAATAGATAAACTGCAAGGATATTAAAGTGTGGATGAGAAATAATGTTCAGAAGATAAATTGTTTGAGTTGAGTTAGGTTTGTTTTGAAACTATTCAATGAGAAATTATTAAGGATTATTTTCTCAAAATATATTAAATTAAGATGAACTAAATGATAAAGCGTTATAGCCATGAATTGACAAGTATTAAATAAAGAATTTTTATAGGACTCAACAAACAAAAAAATGAAGATAAAATATTTTTATATACATTTAACATATGCTTAACATAAATAAATATGTTATTTATTAATTTCTATTATTTAATAATGGATTAAATGGATTAATGTATATTTAATTATGGATTAAAACGACTAATTACAATTAATAATATTTTGCGGAAAACAAAACAGTACATATTGTACAAAAAGGTACATATGGCTGCGAGACATAGAGATTAACTGAAACTGAAGCAGGCAAGATAGCAGTGTTGGAAAGGAAAACATTTAGAAAAATGTTTGGCCCCATGAAAGAAAACAGGATGTATTGCATAAGACACAACCACAGACGCAAACGCCTAACTGAAGGTGATACAATCAACAAATCGATGAAAAACCAGCGATTAAGATGGGTTAGATATGTGATAAGAATGCCGGATATGAGAGCACCACTTAAGATTTATGAGAACGAAGTAGGAACCAGCAGAAGAAGAGTGCAACCAAGTAAACGATGGAAAGACAGTGTGCAGCAGGACTTAGAAATAAAGAATATAAGAAATTGCAAAAAAAATGTAAAAATCAGAGAAGAATGGTAGACTGTTGTTAAATAGGCTGAGGTCCTAGATGGATTGTATAGTCGCCGGTGATGACTTAATAGTTAAATAATATAATTATTTCATTATTTGTTAACAAAAATATTTGCTAATAATACTTTCACAGATAACTAACTAAACTCTAGAAAAATGTGCGAACATAAGCTTAAGTACGGCTTTAGGTCAGTTGATTAAGGAGCGCTGACTCTAACCTTTAAATTTGACAGGGCACGAGCTAGATTCCTGGTACTTGTAGTCTCAAAAAATTATTTACGAATAATGAAATACAAAATTTATTTCCAAGACGACTTATGATGGGTATTTGGCAATACTCGAAATAGCCGTATGGTCAGTCAAAAATTCAATTCATTAAAATAATATAAAAATAATTTTTGTTGTTCAATACTTTCGAAACCTCGCTATTTAAGTTAATATATAACTTTTGTATATATACTTTACTTATATATGCGCGTTTATTATATATTGTTTATATATGTTAATAATAGATTTGAAATAATACAGAATCAAGCCCGTTGAGTAGCCATCAGGCGATTTAATAATTAAGACCGCGGGTGTTAACTTGATATATAGTTTTTTAAAAATAATTATAAATAAAATTTACAATTTTATTGTATTTGGCTTACTTTTCTTGCATTTCTTTTGCATAGTTCGGGTGGGTAAACAATTGGCTTCGCCCTTCTTCAATGTAAGTGTCCGGGAACGCATATTGGTTTTGGCATCACATTCAGTCCAAGCGCTCTTAGTATAACGGCAAGTCGATTCTGTAAATAAAAACAAAATTGTGAAAATGTAAAATTGATTATTAATCAAGTAGAAAAAAATATAATAAAATTAAATGTTACAAAATAATATAATATATTATATATACAATATATTGTATATGTTTGGTTATGGATTCTTCTGGCAACCCGAATAAGTGCTTTTTTAGATGTAGGCTAGAAGGATCCCAAAAAGTACCGTAGTGATCAACGTACGAAGCACTATGTAAAGCACGATTTGTCCATTCAAGTGCAAGTGAAACAACCAAATAAAGCTATAAGCTAATATCGTGTGCGATTGGTAAATTTAGAGTAACTTTTTTAATTAATATGCACTTTTAGTGTAATTTTCATTTTCGTTTGGTAAGTCTATATAACACTCGAGATTAATGTATAACACTCGAGATTAGACTCTGAAATTAACAGATGTTTTAGATGATTTGACAGGTGAGCTATGATTTGATTTGATATATGTATTTCTGAAATATACAAATGTCTACTAATACTACTACAAAAATATAAGATAACTCTAAAAATGTTCGATTGGATAACAGAATTTGATAGATTTAGAGTAAATCTAGATTAAATCCAGATTTACCAATCGAAAACAGCATTAGTGTAATTTTCATTTTCCATTGGTTAATTTGTAGCGAAATGTATTAAACTTGAGATTAATTTACAACATTCTAGATATACTTATTGCCAGTTTTAAAATACATGGCAGGTAAATTGCGATTTCATCGAAAGACGTTCGATTGGGTAATAAAATTTAACAGAACGAAAGGAAATCTAGATTGAATCCAGATCAGTCAATTAAAAACGCTATAAATAAAGCTACGTTTTCAAGGATAACAGCTGTGTTAGTTCGATCAGATAAGGGGTACCAACAAACTTATACGTATAATTTAATATAAGAATGTTGGGTAAATGAATTAAAATTAACAGAAGAATAGTACTCTTATGAAGTAAGAAAATTATAAGTAAGAAGTAAAATGAGAAAATTATGAACTCCTCTCAAGGAGTACAGTTCGGTGTGTACGCAAGGATGTCAGCACTTGTAGTTGAAATAATACAAAAAAAAAAACAAAAAAAAAGTATGTAAAGAAAAATAATATGAAAATGTCTGGCATTGTATGGTAAATTCAAAAGGATAATAATTAAAGTGGATGGTTTTCGTGGCAACTGAGAGTTATGAAATGAAAAAATTATAAATGTTGTGGAAAAGCAAACAGAAAAATGTAATTAAGTTTTTTCTGAGCACTTCTTTTCGACAAAATTTCTGCTTCTTCTTGTTTTTCTGTAATATTTTTTTTATTTTTCTGAAAAACGTTATTTATTTTACTCTTTGTGGCAGTGACAGGATAACAGTCAAATAACCTTCAGGGAAATTGACATAGCAATATGTGCAAACTGAATTAATACTATCTCGTTCCAATTTACAAAACAATGATATGAAAAAATATTTTGATCATCCTCCTGAATTGGGTGTTATGTGCTATGCTGGTTCTTACATGAAACAGGAATTTTTTGATTGAACACGATTTTTTTGATGAAACAGGATTTTATTTTCTTTTTCTCTGGATTATTATCAACAAATAACAACTCAGCAGTTTTGACTATGCATTTTATTGGAAATAAATTGCTTAATTTATTTTATGATTTACTAAGATTATTAACTATATTTATTAAATAATGCTATCCCTTCACCCTTATCTGGGTTTCTGGACATAGGAAGTTTAGTCCGCTGTGGTGCTTCCTTGGATGTGTTTCTGATGGTACCGGTGTATATTACGCTACAGGCCATTTAGAGAAGTATTTATCTCTACTTACTTCAACTTGCCAATAATAGATGGAAAACACTTAAGTCATGTGCAACTTCCAGGTTAACATGGCCCACCTATAATGAAATTAGATCCTCTGAGATATTGTATGAACTCATCAAGAGAGACCGCGTGAACACTGCAAGGCTTACTGCAGCAATGTCTGATCATTGATCATGTCTCTGGTCAGACATTTGCAACTTCCAGGTTAACATGACCCACCTATAATGAATTAGATCCTCTGAACTCATCAAAAGAGACCGCGTAAACACAGCAAGGCTTGCTGCAGTTGTCTCTGGTCATTGGTGTATATTGGTCATGTCTCTGGTCAGTCATGTGCAACTTTAAAGTTAACATGGCCTACCTATAATGAAATTAGATACTCTGAACTCATCAAAAGAGACCCGTCTACATTACAAGGTTTACTGCAGTTCTCTCTGGTCATGGGTGTTTAGTAACCTACGCAGAGAAACTGCATATTCTTTATCTATCCTCACTGAAGAAGTTGTGGAAACCCGCTGGAAAAAGAAACCATTATACATTTTCAATGTGAACGGAGTTCAGCTTCGGCGTTCAGAAGAAATAGATTTTTAGGAAGATACTTCTTGAACAGTTTATCAAACTGTTCATCGGTGAAGACGAGAGACCTATTACATTTTCTAAATTTGACGAGATGGATTTAGTCTCTACTCTTAAATACTAAGGGTTTTTGCAAGGAATGTGGTGGCAAAATGGCGCAAAATTGCTAATTGAGGTACATGGCAGCTATCTAATGGCCTGCCAATGCAACCAACCAACGAAATCATGCTATTGTCATGATACGATTTATGTATATGAGTAATATTATCTTGGGTTTAAGGGTTAAATTAATTTACTATGCATATCAAAGTATTTAAAAAATTCAATAAAACACAATATTATATATCAAATAAGTAGAAATACTATACATTTTCATTTTAACTGAAAACTAATATCCTGTTTTATTTGATGTAACCCAAGTTTGTTTCCGAAGATCTTGTGCTATTCTGAAAAAATAAATTGCTGACCTTTTTAAAAGTACCGCAAGTGTTTTAAAATTGGTGTCCTTATACATCCGTAAAATAAAATAAATTTAATAAAATAAAAGTTAAAATAAATAAAATGGAAACGAGATCGAAAAAGATTCTTTATTTTTTGTTTGAGGCGAAAAAAACGCTGTAATTGCATGCAAAAAATGCAGAAAATAAATTGAAGTAAAATAAGAGAATTCCTTAAAAAAAAAGTACTCTTTTTTTATTTTTGAATTTATTTTTGGAATCTTTTTGCAAACGTATGACCTTTCAAAGAAGCAAATGCAAAGGTATTCTTTCGTTAACTTTAAATAAGAGTTACTTTTTTCATTGACTCTTGAAGCTGTCCTCGGTCTTTTGCAGCATTCTTTACTCTTACATAAAGAGATCAATGGAACCAATTTTTTATAAGTTCACTATACAATTTTTTTCCTAGTAGTTTCAAGTACGCAAGAGAAAATTGTAAAATTTTGCATTTAAATCAACATTATTGTGTATATCCTTTGTAATGACATGAAAAAAATTCAATTGGCAAAAAAGGTCAAAAAGTTAAAGTCAATAATTTCATTGTAACTTTAAGGTAAAGAATTCGGGAAGGATATAAGATAGGTGAACATTTCACATTCCGACATATAAGCACAGTTTCAACTAACCTTTTTCCTTAATTTGGAAGCGTGTGGGTGTGTAAACATCCTTAACTGCTACGGTTTAATATTGCGAACGACTACGACTGACGCGCCAGTAATCAAACATTGTCGGTTACACTTTTGGGAATTATTTGCGGCCTTATTTAGGTAATAAAATGCGGGCCGATAAAACTGCTTTAAAAAGGACTTAACAGGGTGCTTAATGATAGAAGCACAACAGGCATTGCTTAGAGTAATTTTAATATACTTACTTCACTGTGGATTTGTTAAAACTGAATAATGAAATAATAAAATTTCGATACAAATTAAAATAAAAATAAAATATATAAAATAAAAATAAGAATAAAAAACAAAAATAAAAATAAAAAATAAATAATAAAAATAAAAAATATATTAAAAAAAATATAATATCTATATAAAATCGATTTTATAAATTTTGCGATATCTTTCTAATTGCATGTATGAAGCAATAATAGTTATAGCAAACAAGTGTTATCATATTTGTTATTTAATATTTAATACACAAAAAAAAAAATAAATACTTTTTTAAATTTTTTTAAGGACATATATGACAAAAAATCTATTTAAAATAGCAAAGGAGTACATGGCAATATATAACAACTAAATTTTAAATACAAATAATTGAATTAGTTGAATTATAGCTCTTTCGGATATTACGAGATATCTATCATCGACAATCTTCAAAAATATTTTTTTGGATATACATTGTGACCGAAAAGTTTCCGGAAATTTTAAATAAAACGCAAAATTCTTAATCTTCATCAATATTTATTTTATCTCCTTCAAAATATGCTCCATTAGAAGCGATACACAAATGCCAACGTTTCTTCCAATCATCAAAATTATTTTATAGGCGCTTTCCGGTATGGCTTTGAGTTCCCTCTGCGAATTCTGTTTTACGTCTTCTATGGATTCAAAACGCGTTCCTCTGAGTGGTAATTTGAGGTTGGGAAACAGGAAAAAGTCACACGGTGCAAGATCAGGTGAATACGGTGGCTGTTCGATGGTATTTATTGAATGTTTGGCCTTAAAATCGTTGATAATGTTGAACAAATTGAGGTGAATCGGAACAAGCCGGGCGTTGACACGTCGCATACACAAATTGTCCACCAAAATCAAACGAGCCATCTCACGACCGATGCCTAGCTCTCGTGCTATCTCTCTAACACTCACATGAGGATTTTTGAACACGATTTCCTTTGCCTTTTCAATGTTTTCGTCGGTGGTAGAGGTCGAAGGTCGTCCAGAACGCGGCATGTCTTCGACGGTCGTACGACAGTCCTGAAAGGCTTTGTACCACTCATAAACTTGAGTTTTCGATAAAACTGATTCCCCATAAGCCTTTTGTAGCATTCGCAACGATTCTGCACACGAAATTTCGTTCGAAAAACAAAATTTGATGCAAACTCTTTGTTCAATATTTTTTTCCATTGTTTTTTTCGCAACGCACTACTGAGGTGAACTGGTTTCAACAGCTGCCGTAA
>NC_051846.1:19124348-19142978 GCF_002237135.1 Teleopsis dalmanni
AAAGTTTATGATGAATTAATTAAGAAATCATGTAGATTATATTACTTACATGAAACCAGGCAGCGATTGGTTGAACTGAAAAGGAAAATAATTCGTTGACAAGTATAACAAATGTCAAAAAGAACTTTTGATGTAAAGAAGGTTTGTTTAGTACTTACATCGTGTATATTTAGTATATATAGTTTTTAATATATTCAAATAGTATGCTTCGTTTTAATGACAGAAGATTTGGTATTGAAATAAATAGTGAAAATATGATCACGCGTTCGTATATATTCATTAACGTTGACTGAATAATGAATAAAAGTTTCAATAGCTTTTATTGTTTACTAATTTATAAAAATTTCTTAAAGGAATATTTAACAATAGGCATCACGTTTTTGAAAGGTATTGGTAGCACTGTTTTTATATCATTTTTTTTTCTTTTTTGTTGTGCTATGCACATTCTAACACATATTATGGAAGAGTTCATTATTTTTATCAATGTAATTAGATAATAAAAGCTTATCAATAAGACAGGTTAACGATGCGACGAGCGGCAGTGATTTTGCAAAATATATCTAAACCAAAAAATGTGAATGAACTGTGCCATAAAGTTTTATGTGCCAATGTACGCAGGGAATTCTCTACCAACTATAGTCACAGGTGGCCCAACGTGCAGGTGGAATGGGCAGCTAAAGAAACTCAGTCTAAAAATAGTGCCCATCAAGTACGAAACTATGTGCCATCAATTGGAGAAGCAGTAGGCTGTTGGAATTGCAAAAAAACAGGCGAAAGGAAACATTATATGCTCTGCGAGGAATGCGGCTTCTTGCAAGATGTTGACATGGAAATTGTAAATAACATGAAATATTATTAGAACTATTCAATTTTAATATTTGAATTATTTTTATAGAATTATTTCGATTTACTTAACTTCCCTAAGAGTTTTGAAATTGAACGACAGAAGCTAACACAACAATTTCGGAAGTTGCAAACTCTAGTGCATCCAGATAAATTCAGCAATAAGTAAGTGGGCGTTAAGTGTGCATAAAAGTTTTTTATTGGTTTTCAAAGTAAAGAAGTTACATTCAATTAAAGTTATATAAATATATTGCGGTAACTTTTAAGAAAGTATTGCTTTAAATCGGTTGTGACATAAAACAAAAGTAGGTGAGTTTATACCGGGGTTTTGAAGGCTTTACTTAAGCCTATTGGCCAATTGCGTTACCATATAATAACTCAAAGCAAATGTGATAGATCCAAAAAATATAAATTAAATTTGTCTAAAGCTATATTAAATTTAAACGAATTGATTAATTAAGTGTAACCGAACCCTTAACACATTCATACTCCCTAAATATTCGAGTTAGATAAAACAGTAAAATAATTAACTTTGATCATGAGAGTAATGACAAACATGCTCTAAAATATTCGCATGTAATTATTGTAGATAAACCTTATTTCAACTTTTCAAAAGTTTTTTTGGGAACTTTGTTAAAAATGGCGATCATAGCAGAGAATTTGAATAATCATAAAATCATAAAAATCTGCAGGTGTTAACGTTCTTTATTTTTCACTTTAAAAGATTTCAATTAACAGCACCAGATCGATCCTTGATTTAAATAATTCAGTAGGTATACAGAATTTTAATTTAACTAAAGTTGACACATATCGTTTTGAGTGACGCTTAAGGTAGCTTTCCACTGGACCAGTTAATATACTTGAGATTCAAGTAATTCAAGCAGTCTCAAGTAAGTTAACTGGTTTAATGATGTTAGTGGAAACATATTATGCAAATATCTATTATTTTAAACTATTATGGTTTAATATTGAATTTGATTTTTAAAGTCAATTATATGAAAACAACCATGCTTCTTAATAGAAGCTATCGTTATAAAGAGGTAATAGAGAGGTGTTTTGAGCAGTAGTTAATTATAACGGCAAAATTTTATTATTTAATAATTAATCGAATTTTTGGTTGACCAAACAGCTGTATCGTATATTGCCAAATACCCATCAGCAGTGGTGTTTTATAAATATTCCTTGTATTTAATAATTCATATATAATTTTTAGCGACCATTAAGTATCAAGAGTTGAACTTGTGCCCTACCAAATTTGAAGCTCAAAGTCAGTGTTAATTATCCAACTGAACCAAAGCCTTACTTGACTTGTATGTTCTAACTTGAAGTTATGTTAATTTTATGTAAAAGTATTATAGTTTTATTTAAGTATACAAAGAAAAATATTTATATTTAAATAATCTATTTAATTCGATGCTTCTTTAAATAAGTATTTATTTTATTTAATTTGTTTTCCATTATATTAATACATTTGAAATGTTCCTTTTATTATGTTGAAGCTATTTGAGCCAGTGCACTTGAGCACTTTTATTCTTTATTAACTCGAGGTATCTTCAAAACCCCTCTTTTAATTAATTTAATTAATTTTCATTTCTTTCTAGAACAACGCGAGAGCAAAACAATTCAGCCGATTGGAGTTCACTTATCAATAAAGCTTATAAGACACTACTAACACCTATTGATCGTGGTCAATATCTACTTAAAATGCAAGGACACGAGATTCCACAAGACAATAGTTCTATCAATAAAGAATTTCTAATGATTATGATGGAAAGAAATGAGGATGTAGAAGCTGCTAACTCTAAACAAGATTTGCAAAAATTATATAAAGAAATTGAAGTTGATCTACAAAATGAAATCACTAAATTGGAAAAATGTTTTGGTTTAGATGATATTAATGGTGCCAAGTCTGTGTTAGTGGAAATGAAATATCTATTAAGTATACAAAACAGTATAAAAAACAAATTGCAAACGTTAGTAGACGAATAATTATCAAACATAAGATATATGTAATTAATATATTTTAATATATTCAATACTAAAAATAACTTCAAATAAGTCATGTAAATTAGGTTATATATTCTTCTAAAAGTAATTTTTGTTTTTTGGCACTGAATGAAAGAATATTTATTATATGAATAAAATAAATTATATTATTTAAACTAAATTAATGTTCATTAAATTTATCTATAGTATTTGTCGTTACTATTTCAATGGCAATTTAACACGATAATGAAGTCATTTTTGTTATGTGATTTAAAGAAAAAGTGCAAATAAATGACGGAAATAAACAAATTGCAATGCCAGCGAGTTGGAAAAACAATAACAACACCACAGCATTTTAGTCGACACATCAGCTGCTCGGCAGTTTGACATAATGCGCGAAATAGAGCGCTTTTTATAGTCGGTTTGTAAATAAGTGAAATTAAAATGTTTATATATCGTGTTTATATATTGAAGTAATTTTATTAATTAATAAGTGAATAAAAATAAGCAAAAAATTAATTAAAATATTTTAGCAATACAAAAAAATTAATTGTGGATAATGATTGTGTTTTGATGTATTGAAGCATATTTTTTGCACTGGAAAATACAGAGGCAGGGTTGTTAATACTACCCCTTGTGGAATTTTATGGTAAGTATATGGAAATATATACAGTTATAAATTATAACAAAGTAAATATATACTTTATAATATATTTATATATGCAATTTTTAATAAAACATTTTTTTTTAAAAATAATTTATTTACTTTGAAATAAATAAACTAAAACAGTTTTGCAAAAACATATTTATAAACGGTTTTAGTTATAACTTTCTTAAAATATTAATAAAATAATAATTAAAATAATCAGCAGTAGGATTCTATATTCCTAACGAATAAAATGTACTCAACTTTTCATCAAATAAAAAAGAATTTATTTGCATTGAATACTTACATCTCAATATTGGGATTTTTTAATCCCTCTTCAACAGCTTAACTCAATTGTCTGGTATATTAGAGTCCCAAATTTAAATTAAATTTTAATTTTAGAAAATCACTAAAATTATTAACATTAAAACAATTATCAAATCACCCAAATTCACTAGCACACGAACTGTTATCAGATGTAAACCATTTACGTCGACTACGAAGATTTTCTACGTCGGATTTGCATACTAGGGACGTGTGCGAATTAGGCTAAGTTGATGCTAAATCAAATGGGAGATTTTTTGGGATTTTTTGCAATGCACACATTTAGCCATTTATCAACACCTATCGAAACATCACTACATTATCGGCACAACTTAGAATTTCCCTCATTTAGAACGCAACTTAGCCTAACTCGCACACGACCTAGAACCTAAAATACGTGAATCGTATTGTAAAATCACTGATATTAAATATTTATAGCCAACTATTAATTCATTATTAGTTGTAATTTAATTTTTAGCGGTGTTTACTACTAAATGCCTCGCATATGTCTATATATCATTTTCTATTCTATATACATTAGTAATACTGATTGTTCTTTTACAGGTAGTATTTATAAATAAAAAATTAAAAAAAAAAAATTAATGCAAATTACAATCACAGTAAGGTGAAGTTGTTATATCGGTGAACCTAAGGATCCGCTTACACCTATTAGCCCATTGTGCATATTGAACTCGAGCGTTTTGAAATCACATTCGCAAATCCTAAAATGCTTTCTGATCCTTTTTTTAATTTTTTTTGTTGTATTGTTTTTTTAACCTAAATAGTTCCGCTGTTCCTTAAGCATTCTAAGAAGGGCATCCTCTACCACATCTATTTATGTACTCAGTTTTCACCATTCACTTTCTTTAAATATTTTTCTCAAACGTTGATATTGAGCGTGATATATCAGTTTTGATTCTCAACTAATTTCGTCAGCATGATTTTATTTTTATAAAATTTATCTAAATTGTATATTTTTGCGACAATATGTCATATTCTCTAATTATATGTGTAAAATTAATTAGATATACATATCAAAGCAATAAATTTATTAAAATGTGTACTGTATATAAACTGAACGACTGAGCGTTGACCTAAGCAGGCAGATAATGAGATGAATAGACTTCTCATTAGTGCCAAATACTCGTACTCGTTAAAATTATATTCTCCTTCTTTTTTTATTTAATTCATTATCGACACAAAGTAGCACACTAAGTTGTAAGCTCATTCGCTAGTTATATATCCTACAACTAATATTAGATAAATACTGAAAAGCCAGGTTATTTTATTGTTAAATCTACTACATCAAGTGAAGATCTCAAATTTTATAGTACTTGACTTATGGGCTTAAGGAACTGTTTGGCTATTGGAATAAATACAAAGTATTAAGCTCGTTTTTTATGTTTTTTTTGTATTAGCTCTATTTGGTTGTAGAAACGGGATGGTATATATTTTGGAACCACTTGTGTACACAGATCTCAATTAGCGACCACCCCTTTTTACCTGATCGGATACAACAATAATAATAGACAAAGAGTTCCTACCGAAGGAAACATTTGTAAATCATTAGTGAATCATCTTTTGATTATAGTGTGTGTATTCCTATAAGGACTTATATTGGGGCACCTGTATTCTGACATCAGAGCTTCTAGTTCTAAAGATCGAGAAGCACCACCTAGAAATTAAAGTTGGGATTTATACAGAGATATTATTTAAGATTGTATTAGTTTAAGTCATTGTATTTAAGATTTTCTTTAAGATTATAGTAGTAGGATATGAACCCAAAAAATTTCACTCTCTTAGTCCATAAGGAAATTGCGAATCCAATATATGTGTGCGTCGTTAAAATGAAAATAAATATAATAGTAAAATTATACATAAACTAACAGTTGTCAGTTATCAATTTATAGATAAACCATCCACAATTATTATAATGCGATCAGTTGTCGGTTGAGGTCTATCTATCTATCCTTTTGTGACATACCTCAAGACATAAAGTATAGTAGGGCGTCCAGAATTTTTTTACCATTGCATGTGCTTTTAGAGATTTTACATACGGTGTCCAAACATTTTTCTTTCGAGTGTCACATTTATAATACACCTTAGTGAACTTAGGAGAATTTAAACAGAGATAACTAGTACCTAATTTTTTTTTTATTAGTATAGTCTTATATGTAGTAGCGATTTCAGAAAACAATGGTTGTGATTTATCTAAATTCTATAATCATAAGTTTAATATCACAGCTAACTTATGGGTACATTAAAATTAATTTTTGTATATTTGTTAAATGATAACACAAATAGTATTAAATATTGTTTATATATATTATAACAGACCTTCTCTATAATACCTTGAATTAGAGTGTGTTATACTGTCTTTTCGTTTTTGATTAAAATATGACACTTTGTAAAATAGTTTAATTAATGTTTGCTGAATGTTTTTTCTCACACTATTTCAACGTGCTTTTTATTATCCATTAAAGTGCTTCCCAATATATATTATTGTTTACATTTGCGGAGAGAAAATTAGTATTAGTTTGTTCATTGCAATAATATTTATATTCTCATTTTCTCAAAAATAAATATCAAAATTAATTGTTTAAATTATACTCATTATCAGGTGTGAAAACAATATTACGCTACATATGGCAATTCCAACTGGAGATCTATTTTGGTTAGATCGGGCTTTGATATTAAATACTATTAGTATATTTGTATTTCAAATGAAGTAAGTTTTATATACATTTATATATGTTGTATCTAATTAAAATTTGAATATATTTCTGGTATATTAAAAATGAATTTTGGTTGGCGAAACTAATTTTTTAATATATTTTTTTGTTTGAATTAATTAGGTTAGATAGGGATTCCAAAATATCCTGCAAAATATCCGTAAAATTGAAAGCTATCACTTAATACATTTTTTGTAAACAAGTTATTTCATTGATACTGACAATATATTGCTATGTTTACACTATTGTACTTAACTCAATACGCATTAAAAATAGCTATATAAACTATTTTTAATACAAAATCCATACAAAATGTATATAGTATGTATAGTAATGGAGCTATGTTTTATTGGTGGTTATATGTTGTATAAAGGTTCTAAATGCTCTTAAACAGCATTACGAAACAAAGGTTTCTTATGACCAAAATGTTTATGTAGACAACAGCCAATATATTTTTTGTTATCATAATGATGCTAACAATCTTAAACAATTACAATAGACGTTTAAGATATTTTAAATAATTTTTGGAATTCATTGTTTTCCGTGATAATACTTTTTTTTAGATTGCCATAGCTTTCAGAGTCTTATATGTTTTCAATTTTGCCTTTCAACAGCTTTTTCTGAACCTGGAATCAAAATGATTATGTTTTAAGATTACCTGCTTTAATATCTGGTCAATGTTCATCCATAATGATCCATTTCTGTCGTGGAAAAGTACTATTAAACAATGATTCATTAGATTTTCTTCTTTAGCACAGTGGTTTCATCAAATTTAAGAGCAAATAAAAGTCAGGTTAGGTTAGTGTTTGAGCTTTATTCCTGCGACTGAGGCACTAGGTATTTTTTAAAGATTTTTTTGAAATATGTTTTATTCCAAATCTTAGTATGATTCGAACCTAGATCCTGACAGAGTAATTAAATTAAAACAAAAGATATTGGTGGTTTCAGAAGTAGCCGAGTCTGAGTTCTAAAACTACTCGTCTGTATAGGCTATCAAGTACAGCGTAATAGTCACACTCGAGGTATATATAAACTACAAGCTGCCACAAAAACAATAATAGTAATAGTCGCAACAGAAATCGACTGTAGGAGGATTTCGCAATTGTAATAAGTCAATAGGCTCAGTGGGACCTTTTTCGCAACTACTGAATTTGTACACAGGGTAAATAGACAGCCTTTGATAAAGCTACAACTTTGTTAATCCTATCTTTAACAGCATCGCTAGGGATTCGGGGTTAGCACCGGTGTCACCTAACCTAGTACGTTAGTAACCTGAACTTGTAGTAGTTTTACAACTTACAAGTAAAACGAAGTAAACCACGTTAATATATGTATATATATAGATATAATAATTGTAGGACGCAATTAGTAGAGAAAATTCAATCCAATCAATCACATATGGTATTTGATTAAAAGTAATATCCATTGATAATCTTTAATAATGTTAAATAAATCAATTAATTGCAAAAGGACATTAGTTAAAAACTTTGAAGCCGTTTACCCGCAAGAATGATTTTACTATAATTTCCGACTTTAATACCAATATACAAAGGTTTAATATGAAATCATAAATGTTAGACTTTTACTAATGTCAATTAGTAACTAAAATTGATAAATGACGATAATCAAAGAGTGATAACATCTTAATTGTAGCATTTACGTTAAGTCGTAATGACTGTGTCATTTTTAAGTGTTCATAAAGTTGTAAATATTGTGTATTGCGCTCAGCTCATTCTAGTTTGTTTGGATTTTTGATTAAATGTTTTTATTTATAAGAACGAAACTGAATTGTTTAAAAATTTGTTTTTCTTCTGCAATATTCGCTTAGCTTGTTAATAATATATTTCTTTTTAGTAGTTTGCTGACTGTTAACACGGCAAAACGTGCTCCGCGGAATTGGCACAAGCATTGGACAAAAAATTTTAAATAAAAAATATTAATTATAAAAAAAATTATTACATAAATAAAAACAAAAGCTAATTAAATAAAGAGATAATGTGCAAAAAAATAATTTTAACAATTTTATTAATAAATTTTCTGACAGTCTGCAATGTAAGTGCGTTCCCGAATAATTTATCGAAAGGTAAGGCGCGTGACATCAATGATGATTTGGAAGTTAATCCTGATGGAGAAAATCCAACGCCCATCATTGGCATATTGACACAAGAAGTGAGCAACTTAATTCTACGTAAATATCCGGGTCAAAATTATTCGAGTTACATTGCAGCTTCTTATGTGAAATTTGTGGAAGGTGCCGGAGGCCGTGTTGTGCCGATTTGGTGAGTATCTGGTTTCGCAGATAAAATGCGATTGCTAATTAGTAGAATATTTATTATAAATGAATTTTTTATAATTAATTTTGTTTGTTAATAAATTTAAAATCGAAATTTTTAATGTTAAACATGTCATTAATAATCAATAAAAATTATACTGGAAAGTTCTTGAGTATATGAGAGGAATGTATTTTTCACAAATTAAAATTTATTAATAAATTTTTAATAGGAAAATAATAAAAAATTAATGTTTATTTTAATATTTTTATTAAAAAAAAGTACATATTATAATATCCTTTAATAGACTAAAAACTAGTATAAAGTGTGAAATTTTTGAATGAAACGCTTTTGAGATATGTTATTAGACTACATTTTTTTTATTGGAGTTGCCTTAATTAGTTATCATTAAAGACCTGAAAACACTATAGTCTAGATGTATCTTTATAATTCTTTTTTTTTTAATTAGAAAATATTTTTGACGATATTTATATTCATCTTGATGATAAATTAAAATTATATACTGTGAAAATAATATGAATATGTACTTTCTGTTCAAAAAGTATCCGGATTTTGTTGTTTGTTAATTACTCTTTAAGTAATAGACTTTTTCAAAAAAATTTTTTCCTAAGTATGAATTACTATGAATTACTATTACTATGATAAATTCTTGTTGTACGAGATTTTTTGACCAAATACGGCACCACTGTCATTGCTCAGGCACCATATTCGCCAGATCTGGCGCTGTGCGACTTTTTCCTGTTCCCGAAACTCAAAAACACCGCGGGTACTTTTTGAGCTGGAGGTACTACACTAATGTATATATTGTTAAGTGGAGTTCACATCTTAAATATAGAATAAAAAGAATAATATAGAACGTTTTATTAAACAGAAAGTTTCTGCCTCTATAAGATATTAGCAAATCCTTAACGAGAGACATACTAACCTTCATTCCTTAAATAAGAAGTTTAGTACGAGTTAACCATTTGCATAAAATATATGTTACGTTCTTAATCTTCCACTTTACTAGGAGTGCAGAACCCTGTTTTTTCTAAAATCTTCAAAATGGCTTGTGATATTAAAAAATGCTATATTGTCTTCTTTAATGTGAGGTTAGTTAAACTATTTTATTATTTTGGAAACACCCGAAACAGCTGTATGTTTGGCTAACAATTCAATTAAAAATAATAAAAATATTTGTTGTTGCAATTTCACTACTCTTTGATTAAAAACCTCCCTTTTGAAAACAATAGTTTATATTAGGAATTTAGTTTCTTTTGTCAAAACGAACTTTAAAAATCAATTTAATACAAAATTAATACAGAATTATTATAGAATAAAATATGTATAGAAAAATTTATTCAAGTTTTCAATTTCGGCTAAACGAATCGTGGTGTAACATTATCATGATCTAGATTAGGTTCTATACACAAGACAGAATATATAAATCATGCGGCAAATAATGTCTCTACAAACAGAATAGTATTGAAATTTAACAGTTAAAAATATAAAAAATTATTAATTAATTTAATTATTCTACAGCTGATTTATGATTTCGTTCTAATATACCAAGTGAATTTATTAATGAGCAAGTGAACTTAATTAATTAAAACTAATAAAAAATTTTGTTGTTGTAATTTCACTTCTATTCTATTGAAATCTCCCTATTGAAAACAGTAGTTTATATTAAGAGTTTAGTATTTTTTTGTTGAAAATGAATTAAAACTATTTTATAACTTTTTTGGAAATTTTAAATTCAAACCCTACAGACTGATTGTTTGAACAAACCATTTAATATAAATATTTTCAAAAAAGATAATTGCTGATAGATGTTTGAAAGTATTTAGATAGAATAGAACAATGAATAGAATAGAACAAAATTGTGTTTACATATAATAAATGCTGTTAAGTAGCTGTCATGAATCCTTTCCTAAAATTTTGCAGTTCTATCCATTATCTTCAGATTTGAATCGAGGCATGAAATACAAACCCCCTAAGTTTCTTATCCTATATATCAACAATACTTCTCCTATCGTATTCTACAGTGGTTATGCATAATATCAATAATTTAGTCATAATATTTATATTATGTCTATCATAATAGGAATCTATGTTCATAAAAAATTGTGGAATCGTAAAAATAGTTTTTATGTGAGCTAACATTTCTTATAATACTTAACCTTCAACTTTCACACTTGTCATTGCTCAATGAATATAATTGATTTATTATCATTTATTATTTCAAACTGATTGTAACGTTCAATTGAATTAAAATATATTACATACCCAATAGATAATAGTTCGTTTTTTTTCTTTGAAAAGTGTAGAATCATTGTTTCTTTTTAATAATTTTATCAGTTACTATTGGAAGCCTTTGTTATAAAAAAAAACACATAAATATTATCAATCCTAATAAAAAGTGCAAAATTAATCGCATTCATTCAATATATTTTAAATAATTACTCTAGTGTTATAATTTTTTTAATTCTATATTGTTATAGAAATATTATTAGTTATTCTCTACATATAGATTTTAAGTTCTTTAGACTAAATTATTTTCACAATTTTTTTCAAAACAAAATTTAATAGACTTTGTGTAATATAAGCCTTGCCTAATGCTAGTAGAGTAGTTGATACTAGAGATAGATGAGATGGCTTCCTCCATTTTAGACTTTTCTTCCACTTGCTTTGATCAGTAAGGTTGAAGTTTTGACACTCACATGCTATATAGGCTTTTCAAGTTAGACTTTGGAGATTTCTGTATTAAAGCGAAAACTGATTTAATACTGACTCAATATCAGTACTTCAATCAGTAAGTTTTAATATTTACATATCGATTATATGTGACCCAATATATCGGATTGTATATGTTGACAGATGCCCTATGCTCCACTGGGAGATGAGAATGACAGAAGAAGATATTGAAGGATATAATACCATCTAGTGACAAAAATCGAAAAGATATTTTTCAGTTTCATTTAATACTTTCCCAATTCTAATTAAAATTTTTCTTTTTTCTCTTTGATGTGTATAGTATATTTGAGTTTAGTATTTAAAGTTTAGAAGTTTAGTCCTAGTAGTTTATAATAAATCCCAACAAACACTTATTATCATTTAAATATCATCAGTTTTGATTTCTTAACCATTTGTGGACCATGATTTTTAATCGACAAATATAGTTTATATACAATTATATATACTATTTAAATTATTCGAATAGTTCGAATTGTTCCGGTCTTAAGTTTTTGTTTATAACACATAAACTAATGATCATAGTTGAAGACTATTAAATATTCAAAACCAATTTTAATTAATATATAGTGTTAAATCAAGTTTTTTTAAAAAAAAATTTTATTTAATTGAACTTCGTGTTATAATAATTTCCGCATAGTACCTACGCGTGTTGTGCATTAAACATATTTATATATATATTCGTACATGTAATACTTATATTCTCAATTGATATACGAGGGCAGTTTAATCATTTAGTTACTTTTTATATAAAACATATTTTTTTCACAATAACCTGTTTTATTTTCAACATAGTCTCCTCTTAGCTGAGTATATCACAACAAGCTAAGCTATATATGTCAGTCCAGCGTTTTCAAATAGTTTTATTTCTGTCAAAAAATAGGTTTCTTCGTGGTCCAGTTTTTATACAATATAATAAGTGATTCATTTCTGATCACGTGTTTCTTAAAGATTGCAAAATAGATTGATTTGGTTGCATTTTAATACATTATTTGACTCAAATCTTTGATTTCTATTGTCGGTGAATATAAACTACTACAGATGATGCAACTTACTTAATTTTTTACAATGGTTGAATAATATATAGTAATTGAGCACTTTTGTATTTACTAAATGCAATGAAGTTTAAAAAGTCATTAAATTATCATACTTTCCCAGTTCTATATTCTATATAAATTACCCGAGTCCAATAGCTATGTCATCTATAGAATTTTTTGATAATGAAATAGTAGAAGTTAATTACTGAAAAAAAAATAATGCACTGCCGTCATAATTAAGGTTAAAGTGCATGTTTTACTTGATATAAATTATTGTATAGAGAGAGGTTTCTAATAGAGATAGAGAGTTATAATAGAGGGTATAGGTTTAACCCAAGGTACCTGCAGTCTCAAAAAATTATTTACAATTGATTAAATACAAGAATTATTTCAAAGACCACTGATGATGGATATTTGGTAATACTTGAAACAGCTGTATGGCCAGACAAAAATTCAATTAATTAAAATAATTAAAAAAAATTTTTGTTGTCGTAGTTCGCAAATGTTCGAAACCTCTCTAGTAAATTTCATAGTAATAGCTTGTAGTAGAAATGGCAAGCCTCCATTCTTAAGTTCGTTTCAAACTATTCATTCATGCTATTTCCGTGTCATGTAAAAAATATCAGATATTATCAGTTGAAATTATTGTCTCCTATACTTTATACAATATTTAAAAAAATCCCCAGCAATATTAGTTAATCTATTTTTATATATATATGTATATTTTTTTATAGTTGATAAGTTAAAACTGCATTCCTAATCGCGAGTTAATCACTGTCATTTTTCATTTATCGACAGCATAAATAAAATATTTAAATTATTATTTACAAAACTGTTAAATATTGAAGAAAGGTTTTTTACATCTAAAGAAATACCTTTTCTTAATTACAGATCAACTACATTTATGGTGACTCATTCAGTATTATAATTAATCTTAGGGTTTACGCTAGGTCAACGATCTCAGTAAGTTGGGATTCACTTACGTCGAATAGTCGACTGTGATAATATTAGTATTAATATGTCATTTAAATAACAATATTTAAAAATTTATATTCAGATATCAACAAATCTAAATAGCACACATTGAATGTCTGTAATGTTAATCTGTAATTGTGGTGTTCGGAAATAGTTTATAGATGCAAAAATTATTTATAAATATTATTTGTAATGTATTCACCTTTAAATGCACAAAACGTGTGCATGGGTGAGAGTTGGATAACCGAGCTAACCCATAGACCTGATAGATCCGTAGCGATACCAGATTACAGTTCTTCAAGAAAATGGCGATACAGATTATTTGTATCATTAATGAATTTTAAGAGATAGTTCAAGCCAATAGAGAGTCGAAGTTTTTGTTTAAGCTTTTGAGAGAGTTAGACAGAAAAACAAAGACGATGTTCGAAATTACCTATCTTGTATGTCTACATTCCTCACTGCTGGTGATGTTTAGTACAGGCGGAAGACAATGCCACATAACACTCAGTTAAGAATTCTAAGAATAAATAAGAAATATATTAATATAAAGGTCAAATTTATAACTTATTTTTAAATTGATACAATGGATATATCTATAAAAACTTGATTTATATAAATAAGTCAATTAAAAGAATAGCACTACCGCTCTTAGCGTTATTTAGACAGCCTATTTAAAATAGACTGCCTATTTTTAGTTTTTTTAAATATTAAAAATTTAACTTAAACATTAAAACTTGGTTTTAAAATTTTTTGCTAAAACATCCAAGTATTTAATAGGAATATATTTATAAAAATAATTCAGATGTAACCTTTTAATTAATAGTTCACAAAAGATCAAATTAGTTCAGATCATGCAACAACTTTTTCTTAATTTGCGGTTAGGTGTAATTTTATCACCTTTTAGATCAAAGTTAATGATAAATGTACGTATTTCCTGTAGTGAAAAGTTAGGTACTTAGTGATTAATCCATACTAAACTTAATATAAAGCAATTATTTTAATTGAGTATAATTATTTCACTAGTTCGCTCGAAAAGAATCTGCTAAAATATATATAATTATTGTAATATTCTAAAAAGCAAATAAATATCAAAATATTGTGTGATATATTAGGTGATATAAAAAGTATTCGCTGTTTTGTGGTAGATTTCAAAAATATTTTTTTGTTAAAAAATAATTTTGTTAAAGTTTATATTGGTCATTATTATTTATGACCTTTTATCATTTTACGGATAGATTTATAATTCGATCAGTGTAGAAGTTCTGTGGTCTATCTGCGACCATTTGCTTAAGTGACTTTTAGCAGCTCTTCAGTCGGCAAATTTTTCACCATTAAAAAAGTTTTGCGGAGACCAAAACAAATGGCAGTCAGATGGTGTAAGGTTCGGATTATATGGTGTGTACAGTAACACTTACCAAACAATTTTAGTCAAATTATTCTGACTTATCATGGAAGTGTATGGCACGAGACTGGAGCAGTTTCAATTCCATCAAATACTCAACATAACTTTGCAGTGAATCCAGGCTTGAAAGTTGTTTGTGTATTGTCACTGACCTTTGACCATAATATATATACACCAGAAGATGATCGTGACTTTTCTGTCTGTGCATTTGTAATAACACGAATGATCATTCCAATATAATACCTACCATAAAGAAAATGATTTTTCTTTGAAAGTCTTATATTTAGTTTGTTTATGTGGTAACTTGAGTTTAATTAGCGGATTTGTATTATCTTCGTATGAACTGTTCATCTCGTTGTCTAAATTGATATTAATAACATGATATTAATAACAGCTATCTTCTCATAATTAATGACAAGTAGTTTACCAAGAGTAGGTACCCTTGCCTCCAAAGAGCAGACATATGCAGAGAAAATGAGAGTTTCTATTTTCTCGTTTTGTTGCAACTGTGATAATAAATATTGTGACTCATTCCTATTCTACCCAACCGATCTCCAATAAGTCAGATGCCAGCAAGTACTGCTGTCTGTCTAGAGAATTCTCTTATTTTCTATTTATCACTGTTTGCTTGAGGTTGAAATTTAGCTGCTGTTCAAATCAATCTGGTTTAAACAGTTCGTTTAACCACATTAATAGGAGTAAGCATTAGTTCTGCGGAGTTTTTTGCATGATAGATTTTTTCCTAGAGAATTCATCACCTACTTAGTATCTTTCTATATTTTCAATTTGAAGATTTTAATAGCTCGCTTAACCACATTAATGGGAGTGAGCGTCAGTTCTGTAAGTCTTTTTTTGTATGACAGATTTCTTCCTAAAGAAATCATTACCTATATTGTATCCTTCTAAGTTACGATAACTCGGGACTCAGATCGGAGAAATGTTATGTTGCTAACCTAAAATTCTATAATACCAACTGTGTTTCAGAACTGCTTTTGTAATTTTTCGCTTATAATCTAATATATTTCTTTTCTTTTAAAACTTTTTTTCTTTTCATTTTTAGAATTTATTTTTAACAGATGAGTAGCTGATGATTTCGTATTTAGTTCGTTGAATACTGAAAAGAATATTCGTAAAAGCAAATATATTCGCAAATACTAATAAAGGAAAGAGCTTGTCAAATTTTTGTAAGAAATTAATAAAAGAATTCTAGCATAAAGAATCCTATTGATCTGATTCTGTCAATATTTTTTATTCTTTTCTTTTATGATTGCTGTACATATATGAATATATTCAATGAGCGGCTCAGTTCCTTTATTGAACTTAGAGTTAATATTCCTGCTCCGAAAGTTCAAACACTTTCTACTATATTTCAGATCTATTTACATTACATATAATAAATTTATTTAATTCAATGTTTTCATATGAATATTGAATTAGTTTTAAAATCCTCCTTAAATGGATCTAATTATACGTCGGGTTGTTGCTGTATTAAACTTACTATTCTTGCTGACTACTGACTTCAAAGATTTCCATCAAATATCTTAAATTTTTTTTGTTAAAAAAGGTTATAAAAATTCATCATCAACAATATATTGCTTCTTAATATTTATTAATTAAAATGCTATAATTTTTTTAAATATCACTTAATTTAAAATTTATAATCTTTAAATTATTTGTTTAAGGTGAACTTTGTGATTCCCCCTGTTAAGATTTTGTATTCATGATTTTTATAAATTTTTACAAACTAATTGTTTACTTATTTTTTACATATTTAAATAAAAAATAAAAAAATATAAGATAAACCGAGACAAGAACTGTATTTATCTAATCTTTTTTATAAATATGACGATTTGTTGCTATCTAAATTATCAGGTGTCAGTACTTGACCAGTTTAACAAATTCTTAATATGAATTTACGTATTTCTTGAAATATAGTGTATTTAAGTTTAAAATATTTCCATTAGTACAGGTTTAAAAATTTATTTATGTATTTTAAAAATTATGCTGACTCATGAAAACAGTATTTTGTACATGTTTTATAGCAAATATTTTATAGCAAAAAGTACTATATAGAGTGTAGTATGGAAAAAATGTAAAATAAAAATTACACTGCAATATATGACTGCTTATGCTTTTCTAACTTGCATGTGATAAATTAGTATATTTGATATCTTATAGTACTGGTTCATGTACTGTCGACTGAACACAGATATCAATATTATTATCATATAAGAGCTAATATAAATGTGCCTAGATTTTTATATATAATCGATTGTACCAGTAGTGTTTGTCATTAGATTTTTTCATTTAGATTTTTTCTTTATTAATAATCACAAGTAATTAATTTCTAACTAAACTTTTATTAATTATCTGTTTTAAAAAAACAAATTTTAGATGTTCTATTTAGTCAGCTGTAGATATATAATATGTCTTGGTAATGCAGATGAAAAATGAAAATTTTTTTTGCGTTCTTTTCAAACGCCATCAACATTTTATTTCGTCAGCATTATTTCATTTTAACCATCAAGAAATCACTTTAACCGCAACAAAAAAAAAACTGGAAAAATCGAAAAAAAATATTCAAATGTCGATAAAAATGGGTTAAATTCAAAAAATTTTCAAAATCAAATATTGAAAATGTCATCCTTGCTAAGTAGACTTTCTTTGATTTTCTTTTTAGTCTACTTTTATCGTCATAGATAGCCTAAACCAGGCTCTCACGTATATAAAGTTTTTGTCTATGCAGATAGATTAGTAATAGTGGTTACAGATAAAGATGATCAAGTTGTGTGCACCTTACATAGACCGCATAATTAAAGTTTTAAAACTGTTGTATCAGATAGGGATTGTTACTAAGATTGGTTTTCTAAGGTTGGTTTTTTTCGCATAGTTCAAAAAACCATTAGCTTTTTGGCTATGAAAACGAGTTTGTAGAGTTTGTGGGCTTTGTTATATACGGTTGAGCAGATATACCTCCAGACGATTGTACCGACAATACCATTATTGATTGTACCGACAATAAAGAACAAAAACTTTAAAAACAATCACTATTATTCATTTAGAAAAGTTGTATTAGGTATATTGCCACTAAGTTTTATGTTGCAGGTATTTGCATCCATCAGCATATATAGCCTTTATCATATTTGTCTACTGGACAAAAAGACATAAAGTGTTAGACACCTATTCATATTGGTTAAATTAAAACAATTCTAATACTTTGATATGTCTGTATATTATATGAACCAAAAAACACATGACCAACAGAAAGCGTAGTTCTATTATACCAGACAACACAATCAACGATATTGTCTGGTTTACAGATAGCTCCAATATTGAACAGAGGTCGAGCTAGAAAACCCACAGTTCCAATGTCCTTTTTTTTATAATGTAGATAAAATATTTTCCACAAAGAATTGATTCACGAAACGGAGTGTCAAACATTGATGTGGTTTAATGATTAATATCTATCTGAGGTGAAAGAAATTCCTTCATAAGTGTAGATACGAGAACTTACAATAATTCATCAATAGACGCCTTATCGCGTCTACCACATACTACACAATGCTTTTTTATAGGTAGCAGTTACCAATAGCAATTTGACTAAGAATGTCAAGGTGCATTTGATTCTTATGAAACACTTGCACTTTTTTGTGTCTTAAAACAT
>NC_051846.1:19143078-19148731 GCF_002237135.1 Teleopsis dalmanni
ATTCTTTTCGAGCGAACTAGTGAAATAATTATACTCAATTAAAATAATTGCTTTATATTAAGTTTAGTATGGATTAATCACTAAGTACCTAACTTTTCATTACAGGAGAAATACGTACATTTATCATTAACTTTGATCTAAAAGGTGATAAAATTACACCTAACCGCAAATTAAGAAAAAGTTGTTGCATGATCTGAACTAATTTGATCTTTTGTGAACTATTAATTAAAAGGTTACATCTGAATTATTTTTATAAATATATTCCTATTAAATACTTGGATGTTTTAGCAAAAAATTTTAAAACCAAGTTTTAATGTTTAAGTTAAATTTTTAATATTTAAAAAAACTAAAAATAGGCAGTCTATTTTAAATTAGACTATTCTTAAATTAAGCATGGTTATATTAGGTACCACAACGCTAAGATCGGATTAGTGCTATTCTTTTTAATGACTTAAATATTTAATATTTTAAAAAAACTTAAAAATAGGTAGTCCATTTTAAATAGACTATCTAAATTACGCATGGCGTTTATATTAGGTACCACAACGCTTAAAAGCGGGTAGTGCTATTTTCTTTAATTGACTTAAAATTTTTAATATTTAAAAAAACTAAAAATAGGCAGTCTATTTTAAATAGGCTGTCTAAATAACGCTAAGAGCGGTAGTGCTATTCTTTTAATTGACTTATTTATATAAATCAAGTTTTTATAGATATATCCATTGTATCAATTTAAAAATAAGTTATAAATTTGACCTTTATATTAATATATTTCTTATTTATTCTTAGAATTCTTAACTGAGTGTTATGTGGCATTGTCTTCCGCCTGTACTAAACATCACCAGCAGTGAGGAATGTAGACATACAAGATAGGTAATTTCGAACATCGTCTTTGTTTTTCTGTCTAACTCTCTCAAAAGCTTAAACAAAAACTTCGACTCTCTATTGGCTTGAACTATCTCTTAAAATTCATTAATGATACAAATAATCTGTATCGCCATTTTCTTGAAGAACTGTAATCTGGTATCGCTACGGATCTATCAGGTCTATGGGTTAGCTCGGTTATCCAACTCTCACCCATGCACACGTTTTGTGCATTTAAAGGTGAATACATTACAAATAATATTTATAAATAATTTTTGCATCTATAAACTATTTCCGAACACCACAATTACAGATTAACATTACAGACATTCAATGTGTGCTATTTAGATTTGTTGATATCTGAATATAAATTTTTAAATATTGTTATTTAAATGACATATTAATACTAATATTATCACAGTCGACTATTCGACGTAAGTGAATCCCAACTTACTGAGATCGTTGACCTAGCGTAAACCCTAAGATTAATTATAATACTGAATGAGTCACCATAAATGTAGTTGATCTGTAATTAAGAAAAGGTATTTCTTTAGATGTAAAAAACCTTTCTTCAATATTTAACAGTTTTGTAAATAATAATTTAAATATTTTATTTATGCTGTCGATAAATGAAAAATGACAGTGATTAACTCGCGATTAGGAATGCAGTTTTAACTTATCAACTATAAAAAAATATACATATATATATAAAAATAGATTAACTAATATTGCTGGGGATTTTTTTAAATATTGTATAAAGTATAGGAGACAATAATTTCAACTGATAATATCTGATATTTTTTACATGACACGGAAATAGCATGAATGAATAGTTTGAAACGAACTTAAGAATGGAGGCTTGCCATTTCTACTACAAGCTATTACTATGAAATTTACTAGAGAGGTTTCGAACATTTGCGAACTACGACAACAAAAATTTTTTTTAATTATTTTAATTAATTGAATTTTTGTCTGGCCATACAGCTGTTTCAAGTATTACCAAATATCCATCATCAGTGGTCTTTGAAATAATTCTTGTATTTAATCAATTGTAAATAATTTTTTGAGACTGCAGGTACCTTGGGTTAAACCTATACCCTCTATTATAACTCTCTATCTCTATTAGAAACCTCTCTCTATACAATAATTTATATCAAGTAAAACATGCACTTTAACCTTAATTATGACGGCAGTGCATTATTTTTTTTTCAGTAATTAACTTCTACTATTTCATTATCAAAAAATTCTATAGATGACATAGCTATTGGACTCGGGTAATTTATATAGAATATAGAACTGGGAAAGTATGATAATTTAATGACTTTTTAAACTTCATTGCATTTAGTAAATACAAAAGTGCTCAATTACTATATATTATTCAACCATTGTAAAAAATTAAGTAAGTTGCATCATCTGTAGTAGTTTATATTCACCGACAATAGAAATCAAAGATTTGAGTCAAATAATGTATTAAAATGCAACCAAATCAATCTATTTTGCAATCTTTAAGAAACACGTGATCAGAAATGAATCACTTATTATATTGTATAAAAACTGGACCACGAAGAAACCTATTTTTTGACAGAAATAAAACTATTTGAAAACGCTGGACTGACATATATAGCTTAGCTTGTTGTGATATACTCAGCTAAGAGGAGACTATGTTGAAAATAAAACAGGTTATTGTGAAAAAAATATGTTTTATATAAAAAGTAACTAAATGATTAAACTGCCCTCGTATATCAATTGAGAATATAAGTATTACATGTACGAATATATATATAAATATGTTTAATGCACAACACGCGTAGGTACTATGCGGAAATTATTATAACACGAAGTTCAATTAAATAAAATTTTTTTTTAAAAAAACTTGATTTAACACTATATATTAATTAAAATTGGTTTTGAATATTTAATAGTCTTCAACTATGATCATTAGTTTATGTGTTATAAACAAAAACTTAAGACCGGAACAATTCGAACTATTCGAATAATTTAAATAGTATATATAATTGTATATAAACTATATTTGTCGATTAAAAATCATGGTCCACAAATGGTTAAGAAATCAAAACTGATGATATTTAAATGATAATAAGTGTTTGTTGGGATTTATTATAAACTACTAGGACTAAACTTCTAAACTTTAAATACTAAACTCAAATATACTATACACATCAAAGAGAAAAAAGAAAAATTTTAATTAGAATTGGGAAAGTATTAAATGAAACTGAAAAATATCTTTTCGATTTTTGTCACTAGATGGTATTATATCCTTCAATATCTTCTTCTGTCATTCTCATCTCCCAGTGGAGCATAGGGCATCTGTCAACATATACAATCCGATATATTGGGTCACATATAATCGATATGTAAATATTAAAACTTACTGATTGAAGTACTGATATTGAGTCAGTATTAAATCAGTTTTCGCTTTAATACAGAAATCTCCAAAGTCTAACTTGAAAAGCCTATATAGCATGTGAGTGTCAAAACTTCAACCTTACTGATCAAAGCAAGTGGAAGAAAAGTCTAAAATGGAGGAAGCCATCTCATCTATCTCTAGTATCAACTACTCTACTAGCATTAGGCAAGGCTTATATTACACAAAGTCTATTAAATTTTGTTTTGAAAAAAATTGTGAAAATAATTTAGTCTAAAGAACTTAAAATCTATATGTAGAGAATAACTAATAATATTTCTATAACAATATAGAATTAAAAAAATTATAACACTAGAGTAATTATTTAAAATATATTGAATGAATGCGATTAATTTTGCACTTTTTATTAGGATTGATAATATTTATGTGTTTTTTTTTATAACAAAGGCTTCCAATAGTAACTGATAAAATTATTAAAAAGAAACAATGATTCTACACTTTTCAAAGAAAAAAAACGAACTATTATCTATTGGGTATGTAATATATTTTAATTCAATTGAACGTTACAATCAGTTTGAAATAATAAATGATAATAAATCAATTATATTCATTGAGCAATGACAAGTGTGAAAGTTGAAGGTTAAGTATTATAAGAAATGTTAGCTCACATAAAAACTATTTTTACGATTCCACAATTTTTTATGAACATAGATTCCTATTATGATAGACATAATATAAATATTATGACTAAATTATTGATATTATGCATAACCACTGTAGAATACAATAGCAGAAGTATTGTTGATATATAGAATAAGAAACTTAGGGGGTTTGTATTTCATGCCTCGATTCAAATCTGAAGATAATGGATAGAACTGCAAAATTTTAGGAAAGGATTCATGACAGCTACTTAACAGCATTTATTATATGTAAACACAATTTTGTTCTATTCATAAAACTATCTAAATACTTTCAAACATCTATCAGCAATTATCTTTTTTGAAAATATTTATATTAAATGATTTGTTCAAACAATCAGTCTGTAGGGTTTGAATTTAAAATTTCCAAAAAAGTTATAAAATAGTTTTAATTCATTTTCAACAAAAAAAAACTAAACTCTTAATATAAACTACTGTTTTCAATAGGGTGATTTCAATAGAATAGAAGTGAAATTACAACAACAAAATTTTTTATTAGTTTTAATTAATTAAGTTCAGTTGCTCATTAATAAATTCACTTGGTATATTAGAACGAAATCATAAATCATCTGTAGAATAATTAAATTAATTAATAATTTTTTATATTTTTAATTGTTAAATTTCACTCCTTTTCAGGGTTCTGCACTCCTAGTAAAGTGGAAGATTAAGAACGTAACATATATTTTATGCAAATGGTTAACTCGTACTAAACTTCTTATTTAAGGAATGAAGGTTAGTATGTCTCTCGTTAAGAATTTGCTAATATCTTATAGGGGCAGAAACTTTCTGCTTAATAAAACGTTTTATATTAATCGTTTTATTCCATATTTAGGATGTGAACTTCACTTAACCATATATACATTAGTGTTGTACATATAAATATTCTTTTCAAGATATATAATTTTAATTTATCGTCAAGATGAACATAATTTTCGTCAAAAATATTTTCTAATTAAAAAAAAAAAGAATTATAAAGATACAACTAGACTGTTAAGGCAACTCCAATAAAAAAAAAATTAAGTCAATAACATATCTCAAAAGCGTTTCAATCGAAAACTTCAAACCTTATACTAGTTTTTAGTCCATAAGAGTATATTACAATATGTACTTTTTTTTAATAAAAATGTTAAAAATAAACATTATTTATTTTTTATTATTTTCCTATTAAAAAATTTATTAATAAATTTTGTTTTGTAAAAATACATTCCACTCATATACTCAAGAACTTTCCAATATAATTTTTATTGATTATTAATGACATGTTAAACATTAAAAATTTCGATTTTAAATTTATTAATAAACAAAATTAATTATAAAAAATTCATTTATAATAAATATTCTACTAATTAGCAATCGCATTTTATCTGCGAAACCAGATACTCACCAAATCGGCACAACGCGGCCTCCGGCACCTTCCACAAATTTCACATAAGAAGCTGCAATGTAACTCGAATAATTTTGACCCGGATATTTACGTAGAATTAAGTTGCTCACTTCTTGTGTCAATATGCCAATGATGGGCATTGGATTCTCTCCATCAGGATTAACTTCCAAATCATCATTGATATCACGCGCCTTACCTTTCGATAAATTATTCGGGAAAGCACTTACATTGCAGACTGTCAGAAAATTTATTAATAAAATTGTTAAAATTATTTTTTTGCACATTATCTCTTTATTTAATTAGCTTTTGTTTTTATTTATGTAA
>NC_051846.1:19148831-19164229 GCF_002237135.1 Teleopsis dalmanni
TTTTATGTTTAAATTGTTTAAAGTTTAAATTTAATAAAATAATTATATTTAATATCAATATTTTATTATTGTTTCAGATGCAAATAATATGTGGTTGCTTGCATATTTAAGCAGAAAATTATATAAATAATTATTATTTAATAATTATTAAATTATTTATTATTAATTTATTATTTTTACATATATATTCAACATATATTAATATATTATACTTGTAATATATTATACATGTTAATATTATTTTTAAGTTTTTGTTAATTATTAAACTTTTAAAATATTGTTTTAAAAGCTTAGTTTTCCTTTAATATACAAAATACAGAACAATTTTAAACTATGTTATTTAGTTTAAGAAATGTAATCAATAAATTATAATTATTAATAAAATAAAACTTTATTTAATGAATATTTAACACATTGTTTAAAAACACTAAAACATCAGTACTACTAATTTTTTTTTAAACAAAAGTCAGTGTTTATTTAATATTTCAGTCTTATAGCAATAATACTTAATATTAATAATATTTTATATACAAACTTTTGCAACTAGTGTAAAATTTTTTAATTACGGAGAATCATTTAAAATTATTCTGTATAAATATTTTTTTTTAATTATTAAATTTATTTATGTGTTAATTCCTTTTGTATACAAATGTGAAGTTCCTCTTCTATGTGTAATTAGTTGTTGAATAATTTTATAAATATTTTTTTTTATTTTTTTATTACTATATTTTTTTTATTTTGTGTTTAAATTTTTTGTTTTATATATATAATATTTCATTTATAGTACTATATTTTTTATTTTATTTAAGTATTTTTTCCTTTTGTGTATAAATTTGAAGTTCATTTCGTATGTATGTAAAGTTAAATAATTTTATTAATATTTTTTTTATATCTATTATTATATTTTAAATAAAAATATTTATTTAAAATATTTTTATATTTTATAAAACATGTCTGTTTTTATTAATAAACAAATGTACAACACAGTATTCACTGAATATCATTATATTAATATTAACAATATTTTTATTTTTTGAACTAATTTTATTATAAATCCAATTGGGCCTATTTTTTAAGAAAAATTATATTATTGTGTTTTTAATATATACAATATTCTCAAAGTTTGCTTTACGATATTTTTATCCTGAAAGTCCTTTACGTATATACACACAAACACTTTATTAACACATTTACATATCCTTTGCTCACCTTAAGTGCCATTTTAATTGTTTAATTTATTTTTTTTTAATATTTCAAATATAATTTGTTTAAAAAAATAAAACTGTTTTTTGTTTTTAAATTTATTATTTAGATTTCTTTGAATAGTTATAGTACGAGATCACTATTTTGAGCTGATCGAACTTAACGAAACCACTTTCCACTACTGAATAATGCTGATACAACGAAAAATTGTTGCTTTTATATATTTAGGAAGAAAGTGATTGCTACCCAATGCTCACTGGCAACAGCTGTAGCGGCAACAATGCAGCTACAGAAACAGCAATAGCAACAGCAATAGCAACAGCAACAGCAACATATGCAACAACAAAAAGCCGCAACAAAACGAAAAACAACACAACAAATTCAAATCAAAGCAAAAAAAAACACTTTGAAAAGCTCAAACTACACTAACAACAATTAATTCACAGCAAAACCAAGAAGAAGAAAAAACTTCAAAAACAAAAGCAAATAAAATATTTTAAAATAGACCAAAAACACAAATGCAACAACGTCTGAAATTTGTTGCAACATTTGATGTTAGTGTCTGTCTGCTTGTATGGGTATTTAGCATTAGCATTAGGCTAACATATGGCTGCGGTCTTAGGAACATTCGAATTTCGCATTAATTTTAGTAACAGACTTTTTGCATGAAGGTAAAATGTTAACTTTATGCAAATGTTGCAATTCGATGATAAATGCTGCATTTATTAAAAATTAACAGCAAAGACGATAATTAAAATTACAACATAAATTTTATATTTGTAATATAAACTTAATGATTCTATAAAAAACTAAATTTTAAAAGTATTCAGTACTGAACTTGATTAGGAATCGGTGTCTTAGCCTTGCTTGAAGAATAGTATTTAATTTTATTAAGAAAATTTGATCGTTTTATTGTTTAAAAACTTTGTAAAAAAAATTAAAATCGAGTAGAATAGAAATCAGTTACAGTAAATAAAATACTTCATCTATTTATTTGCTTAAAACAATAACTTTTTACGACCTTAATCTATTGTAAATTGTACAAATATCTATTGCTGAAGTTCTATTGAGTCATTTTGATACTAGAAAAAATTATGTTGAAGAATGGAACGAAAAATTAAAGTTTTATATCTTAAATTACCAATGCTAACATTATTCTGGTTAATGTGGAAATGTATTGACTAAAGACTTTATATAGCCCATTATGAACACCAAACCAATGATGAATCACTTTAAACTTTCAATTGAATTTGTCCACTTGTTCAAGGTAATTTTAAAATAGTTCTGTGAAATACACCAAAAATAATTAAAGATCCACCGGTTACTATTACCGCTGCATATAACATTTTACAATTAATGCAGCTATATTTGTAGTATTATTGTTCCCTCTCCGAGTGTAAAAACCAAATATAAAATATTTGATTGCGACAGGTACCGAAACGGATGAGTCCAGCCGCGTAAAAAATCTATTAAATTTTTAAAAGTTTGTTCCGAAAGGTATTTTTAAGAATATAGTTTGCCACTATAACTTAATAAAGTGGAATTGCAAGCAAGTGGCAGTAGTCATGTAAAAATAAAACCGCAGTTTTCACTAAAAAAATGGATATAAATAACCGAGGCATATGTATTCTTCAATTGAGAGTAAATTCTAATTTTTCCGTAAATATATATATATTTTAAGCGAATTAACAAGGAACGAATTAACAAATGTTAATATTTTCTTGCCGAAAGTGACGCGTCTTTATGAAGAAAAGAAACTATGTAAAAGTTATATGGATTCGAATAGCAAAGAAACAACAAGGACAAAAATTTTGTTTAATGTATTGAAATTTTTGTCTTTGTCTTTTCTTTGCTATTCGAATTCGTCTTAGATAATTTTAATTAATTAAGAATGGTATTTTCAAACTGTAAAACTTCACGTATTATCAGAGAATATACTCTTAACAGTAATACCTAGGCAAATTTTGAGCTTGGCTAATACAAATGTTTGGGTACATTAAGATTTTAAAGTAGTTGTAAAACCAATAACATATTTAAGTATCTCTAGTTCAATTTTTTGAACTGAAATTATTGTTGCATGAACTCACGATTTTACGGTCATTCCATATCTTTATATTTTCAAAATAAATTCCTTAATCAACCATGCAGGTTAGTTTTCAAACATAAAATATCATATCCGGGTGTTTGGTAAGAAAAACCGCCAGCTACTTGGACAGAAAAAAACGTTCTACTACGACCTATTCCAATTAATAAATTAAAACTAATGTTAACTATACTTATAGTGCTTGAATTTACTGAGAAAGTACTTGTAAATCCATTTTATCATCGAGTCTGGATGTAATGATTAAAAGCTTTAGGTAGACTAGTTATATTTAATCATACCAAGTTCCTTAACCAAACTAAAATTATTTTATGTACAGAGTTTCGTTTTTTTTTTGGAGAAAAAGTTAAAGCATGTCTAACGCATCATCACTGTGATAACATAATTCTCCTCGTAAGCCAAATTATTCCTACCCTAGAACTTTATCGTAAATACTTCAAGGTAATAACCCTATGTTGGGTTCTTGTTAGTTTTAGGTTTGATTAGGTTTACTTGTTTATCTGTTTGTCATAATTATAAATTTTCAAGATCACTTTTTTCTATTTGTGTATCATACGGAATATAATTCATAATGAATCGGTACATGGCGCTCCTGTTTTATCAAATCTGACAGATCTTGTGTTCATTTCCTTTAATTAAAAACTAAGATGATTGTTGAAATATATCTTATTATATTTAAAAACTTTTGGTGATTATAATCAAAGCTGACAATTCTTGCTCAGTTTTGAAAATATTAAATTTATTAATAATAACCTCTTTATTTTTAAACTTATAAAATTTAAATTTATTAATAGTATCCTCTTTATTTTTAATTTCATTTATTTAATGCTATCTGCCGAAGGGTTTGGTTATAACTTATAATTAAAATTTAAATTACAATATAATATAAAAAGAATTCATATTTCACGTAAATTTGAGAGTATTTATTACGTCTGAGTAAAAAGTTTCTGTGTCCAGTACACTTGAAGTCTGATGGTTCCGGTAGGTACTTTTTGCTCGCTATTTATGATAAATGCTACCGATATTTCTGGCTTCTAAATATATCATTGGAATTCTTAGTTCACGGTATAGTATAGTATCCCTGAAAAAAGTATAATTTGGTGCTCTTGTAAACATGCTGTTTACTAGTACGTCCTTAGAATATCTATATTAGATTTTGAAACAGATTCCCATATTTATATTTCATTTGATTAAATTTCTTGACCAAGTTTCTTCTTTTTCAAAAATATATGAGAGCTTCACATAAGACTCTGATCAAGCTGGGTATTTTGCTTGTTCAGTATGAGGTATCTGGTACTTGTATAAAGTCACTGTTGCGTAAGATTCTATATAAAACATAAAATTAATTTGGATTGATTTAGTTTCATTTATTCATGTAACATTTTTTTAACAAAGCACCAGTTTTGTTGATATTTCGCTGTTTAGGTAGCAGTAGCATGACAGTCATTTGGCACCACTTCAGTGTGCATCCTAAATTATTACTTTATATGTGCTTCTTCTAAAGGATAGTCCAAGGTACTATTGTACACCGATCAATGATAAATAGTCTTTCTATTATTCAATCCTCCTATAAATCCTATTATCAGTCCAGTTCTGTCGTATGGTGTAGAAGCTATGATGTTTACCAACAGCGATGAGAAAACGTTAAGAGATCTATGGTGCCTCACGCGTTGTTGTAAGATGGAATAAGATGGAAAAATTAGCTGTATAGGTGCATAAAAATTTAGCTGCTTTGCTGGCTTGGTCACATCGAGCTAATGTAAGAAAATGCTCCGGCTAAAAGTGTGTTTATGTTGGTACCCGTAGGTTGAAAATGCGCTTGAGAACATCCACATATTCGGTGGAAGGACCAGGTGACCATAGATATGCAGGCACTTGGTACTACCAACTGGCGAGGAAAAGTCACAGGCTAGCTGGCTAGCATCTGGAATGGACAGCAAAGTAAATAAAAAAGTAATTTATAAAATTTATTTATTTCAGATTATTAGTTTCATTTTTTAATATTAATAAATTTATAATAAATTTGATTTTAACGTCACTATCACGGTAGTGACTATTTCACTTTATAGAAACTATTATATTTAATAGAGAGATTTTGAAAAGTGGTAAAATACAACAACAAAAATTATTTTCATATTATTTTTATTCATTTGATTTTTTTTGTATTATATATATTATTAATATTATATAAATTTTTTATAACATTTTTTTCAAAAATAATTTTGTTATTTTTTTCATAGTACCCTGATGATGACTATAGATTATAGTCGAAATATTGGAAAAAATAAAATCTTTAAAAACAAATAAATATTTTTTAAAAGATCATTATTTAGAAATATTTAGTATTAGAATTATTTTTAAAAAAAATTTTTTTGGTCATTAAAACAATAAATTATTATAACATTTTTGGAATATTAATATACTATATATTCAATGAATTCTACTGGTTTAATATAATTTAATAATTAAAAATTTTTCAACATTAAAACAAATGTTGTTATATTTAGTAACTGGTGATTTTTTCACTAAAAATGTATTGTATAATCAGTTTTATGTTGTTAAGTAAAATCCCCACAAATTTTTATCCATGACATTGGCATAAATCTCCTATTTAACGCAAGTATTTTAAAAAGTATTCAATTATATTTTAAAACTTCATCTTCGCTTAAAATAACAGCCGAAATTTATGAGATACGTTTAAAAATAGAGCAATAAAATTACAGTAAAAGTTGAATTCATTAAATTTAGTTTTTAATGTCTCAACTGACAGCAATTAAGTAACGTATTTTTATTTTGAATGTCTTTAGCAAATGAATTTTCGGATAAGCTTGAAATTATTTACATTTCATTCACTTTGAATATTGCGCACGGTAGCGAAAGAAGATCTTCAACGGCCTCCAATGAAGCATTTTTATGCATTGCAGCACATAAACCCAAATTTGCAACTAATTTAATTGTTAAAATTGAAATAGACTTTAGTGCAGTGACAGGTTGGCCACGATCTCGAAGAAAATGACAACAATATTTGACACATAATCTGCAAAAAATGCCAAAAAACTAAACATCGTCGGAGCAGTGTGGGAGCCGAAATAGCAGAGTAGCAAGCCAGTAGAGTAGCAGAGTTGCAGTATTCAAATTTATCTGAAAAGAGTTTAACCCAAATACTTAACAAGCTCCAAATGTAGTCGACACTGTGAGACAGTTAAATGCGTTTTAACCATGCCGCCACTAACCGCTAACCACCGGCCAACTGCACTCTAATTTAATGATGTGCAACATTGCAGTTCATTAAATGCAATTCAAAGCATTTTACTTCGTTTGCATTCACGCCACGCTGCTGCACCATAGCTTTTGTGGTTTTAGGAAAACGGTTTCTGTTAATTGTTTTATTTCACTAAGTAGTTTTCCCCACTCAGCGGAAACTATGCGCATTTGAAGCCGAAATAAAACTAATTTAATTGTGACTTAATTCAAAGTTAAGTGCAACGTAATTGCGAAACGAATCTGCCTTTAATTGTGGTGCATCGAAACTTGAAACTATTTCGACTGTTCGCTTTCGGTGCGACTCAAACATTCAAACACTAATTAATTATAAAAAATAAAAAAACAATAGTTTTTTTTTTAAAATGTTTAAATATTTCGGATATGTACCTCTTAATGGACCTGTAGAGCGGTATTGCCACTGTTATGCGCCATTATGCAATATTAAACAAATCAGTCTGTTTGCTGTCTATTCGCTGTCCGTCCGAGCGTCCATTTGCCTGCCTGGCTGCCTGCCTGCCTGTCTGCCTGTCCACCGCTCTTTTTATTTTTTATGGTGTGCAGTAAACGAGCCAACCGCAGCGCATTAAAACAATTGCAATTGTTGCAAGCAACTCAAATATGTTTGGTTTGTGCAACTAAAAATTAAAATCCAAAAAAATTCAATTTCAATAAAAATTAAATTTGGAGTAAACGAATATTTGAAGTCCAGCATTAAATTTTATTTTGCTACAATTTCAATGTGCCCATTCTGTTTATTATATATTTTATTTTCATGGTTTTTATAAATAAACAATCTCATCCAATATGAACTCTTAGATAGTTAATAAAAAGCATCTATACATTGTTCCAAAATAAACAGATATCTTTGAAAAAGGCGAATTTATTAAGGTTGATTCAATTTGTAGAATGTGACGTGTCTTATGCTGAAAAGAAAAGTAGAAGGGTTCAAATAGTAATGAAGAAACAACAACAAAAATTTAATTAATTTATAGAAATTTGGCTATTTCGAGTATTTTCAAGTTCAAGTAACATCAGTGATCTTAGGAAAAATTCAAATTTTTATTTAATTAGTTTATAGTCCGTATATAATTTGTTGGAATGCAAATGTCAGGCTTAGAACACGTGACTGTAAAATTAGAATCGATGACTAATCGTGTTTTTCAACAACTAGTCACGGCTGCACAAAATCCATGAGCAATAACATGCATCAGTAAGGAAGGTCAATTGTCCCTTCAAAAAAGTATAAAACTGTTTAGCGATAATAAGAAAGATTTTTGTTGACGTCATCCGAAAAGCTTATACCAAAATATGTCAAAAACTCCATATTGACGTATTATCTTAATATGTGGTATAAACACTGTGGTGTTATATCTTTAAGGCAGATAACCAATATCAAATATCACAAATATCATGTACACATAACTTATAGCTAACTTTAAACAATTGTATTCTTCATAGTAATAATATATTAATAATAGCAGTATTTTATTCTATAACTTTTTTGTAGTAGTATCTTAGCTTTTTATTAATTTTATTAAAATTTGTTATATCAAAAAAAAAATTTATAAACTGCTGTAATTATACCTATATATATATAAAAAGCTTGCAGTTATTTGCCGTCCGCTGGAGGTTTAGATTAACCATCTGAATTCTTATCATAAATATTAAATAAAAGTTTTGCTTTATAATACTGCATTAATATTAATGGGTGTAATTGGTGAGACACCTATTACAATAATAGAAGATGTACTCTGCGTGGTGATAGTCTCCGTCGTCATAAATGCAACCGAGAAAGACGTATCTACTCAGGAACTGACGAATGATAGTCATATGTAATTTAAGTATTCAAAGCGAAGAAACTAGACCTAGAAAAGAGACGCAGAAGCTAGAGTAATAAATAGGGCTGACATCAAAAACTTCAGTGAAAAAATAAAGGTTTGGAGATAGATTAAAAAATACATATAAATTGGCTTGCAAGGTCAATATAAAAGACACCCTCCCTGAAATTATGCGAAAGCGGTCCCGGGAGAAATAAGTTTATCCGAAGAGAAAGTGTTTTAATCCGTATTCTACAAATTAATATGTTATGGAGTCAGGCAGACCATTCCGACGACGGTTGGTTTGACGGTTCATAAAGCATTTTAGCTTCTTGCCACAAAAAAAACAATGTATTCTTTTTATATTTTCAAGCTTCTGCTGATTTTGTTAGTTTTGCTTGACTGTCATTGCTACTGTGAACTGTGAGAAGCGACATTGGTGTAGCGTTTGGGTTAAGTCTCTAGAACCGATTCAATCTCCAGCCAGAGTTCTTTTTGTTACAATTATTTGTTAAAATGTTTGTAAAGTTTAACTGAACTGCTGCTACCAAAAATTGAATATAAAAAAATGTTACTGAAAACGAAAACTTCAAATGTTTAATTAGTTTTGCTCGGTGCTTTGTTGCTGGTGAAAAACTTGACGCAATTGAACGACAGGCACAAGCGCGCAATCTTCATAATGTTTTTAATATTTGAACAAATTTCGTAGATTTCGTAGATTTTGTTGCGTTGTTGCATGCAGCAGACAATGATGACGCCGACTTTGCCGTTGCCAAAGTGCATTTCGCAAGCAAATTCTTTATTGCTGCCGCACTAACAAACTAACAAACTAACAAGCTACCTTAATGACTCGATTGTGGCCAACAGGTGCTCCAATTCACCAAACATTGCGCATTGCAGGCACTTCATATTTTTTAACGAATTTTCTTCAATATATCAAATGTGAACCACGTATGGCGATTTTAATAACCAAAAGATTGTGTTTAGTTGTAATTTATTGAAGCATTAAGAAAATCGATAGGCTGCACTCTTTTTAACTACAATCATCGTTACCCAATTAAGCATTTAACTTGCGGCTGAAAGTTAGTTGCCCAAAAGCTGCAAGTGTTGCTTTCACAAGGCTTTCAAATTTTATTGCTCTTATACTTTTTAGCAATAAAATCGGCAATATTCGATACCTCCCAGCAATAAATGTTACATCTTTGCTATGCTTAATGCATGAAACTTATGAAACTCTCATAAGACAACTGCAACCTACAGATTTTACGCAGATCGCTTAAGCTCCTTTAATTTTACCCGGTCACCTACATTTTAATCTGGTAAACTATTTGTTTACAGTTTCCAAGTGCCCACAAGTATTTTGCTAGCAGATGCAATTTGTTAATGATGTGCAACTGTATATTGCTCATTTTTGCATTGCCAATGCATTGGTTACTTACAATTGTGTGCAACATAATATATTCAAAATTTTATAGACGTTTTTTATATGAGTTTAAATATAAAATAATGTTATGGACTCGCATGCCTAAGGAGTGCATTGTTTACCTGCGAATACGTTGCGCATTGCATTACTTCGTGCGGAATGCAACTTTTAATGAGAAATTGCAAACAATATGGAATTGATTTATTAACCACAAATAAATAATATAAAATAAATTATATATGAAGTGCTTAGTAAGGAATAGTAATTTGGTTTATTTATTTCAAGTAATTTCATATGTTTTATATACAAAATTTACGGAAAAGATTTATTTATAATTTACATATATTTTATTTAATTTATCCTTACTTTAAATAACTAATTTGTATGCTACTCTGAGATAATAAAAGTATTATTAATTTTACTATTATTTTTTGCTTATTTAACAAATTGACTTTCACATTACATGTGCTCAATACCAAATTATAAAGTTTCAACGGCAATATTGCTGCACAATATCTCTAAATCACTTAATTAACTAAAATCTCCTTAGTTGAATAGTTATAAATGGTCTAATATTACTTAAACAGCTTTAACAGCTTAGTTTTGTTAAATCATTTAATTTAATTGATTACTTTTTATCCGTAAACAATTTTTTTTATTCTTTCATTCATTTAAAATTCACTTTAAGTTACTCAGCCTCGAGCCAATTTCCACTTGGCCAATATCAATGTTAAGAGTCCGCATTGCGTTGCACCGTATAAACCTGACATTTACGTTGCCTGTACGCATTAGGCGCCGCACCGCAACATACCGATTTTATGCGTAAAACTGACAGCGAACGTTGGCTACTGTTTAGCCAAGTCCAACCGAGCCGGTGGTCAAACCGTTTGCAGGGGACAAACTATAGTATCAAACTATTCACACCTTGGAACTGGCATTCCAAACAAGTGCACATAAGTGCAACGCACTTCAAGCAAAATAAACAAAATTTCAAATGCATTACGCATGCGCCGCGGTATCGTATGCGTGCGTAATCATATTTGGCATGAAAACGCCCATTCATGCGCTATTTCCAATAAAAACAAACTATATATTAATATATATATTTGCATCCTGATTAGTGATAACAATTTAGACTTAAAACTTATTTTTCGACAACTGTTGATTTATATCCAATTCGTTATCTCTGTCACCTATAATACTAATTTATAATCATTACAGTTTATTTTCAGTATTTGACTTCAAGCAATAAATGTCCAAATATGTACAACCATAATGGCATGGAAATACCCTACATTTATACATATATTTTTCAGTTAAAAGTTTTTAAATTTATTTATTTATTTATTAAACCTAATGTACCTAATTCTTACCTAATTTACGCTACTCGAAATTCTAGTAAATAACAATATTCGCTGCCATACCGACATAATTTACTATTTCCCTCAATTTCCCATCAATTTACACAAACTCGAACACGGCCTATATATATAATATTTATATTTATATTATATTTATATTTATATATATATATATATATACACACATATAGTATATATTTATCTTTAAATATATAGGGTATTTTCAAGTAGATTATTCTTGAATTCTAATGTTACTTTTAAAGGAATACAAATGTTCGACTGAATAAACTAATAATAAAATTTTAATTCAAGCTACACTTAAGATTTAAATAATACGAGTATTATTTTGAAAGCGATCAAATCACAGTCAATACATCAACATTTTTATTTGAATTATATTGTAGAATAGGTATGTCCTAAGAGATCTCTGCTGAGAGGCAGATGAGACTTCCAGTCACATTCTTTGTGACTGCCCAGCCTTGATCTGGGCCGGGAGAAGGTCGCTGAGTCAAGAACTACTTTCCCCCTTCTGACATTAGATCCTCAACGGTTGACATTTTGGTTTTAATTCGGAAGGCGGATATATTCTGTTCGGTTAGGGTATGTTGCAGCACAAAAGATCAACCATGGTCGCAGTGCTGCGCTCCATTGGGATAACATATAGATATTTCTAATCTATATGTTATTAAACGTATAAGATATATAAAATTCTTTGATATAAAATTCTCTCAAATATTGTTAATGCTCCTTAAACGTAGACACTTACATCTCAAAAGGTGCTAAGAATGTTAAAGAACATGAGAAGCTAATAGTTTTTTCCATACCACAGGTCTACTCCGACAATAAATCAAAAAAAAAACAATGCCTTAATTGTCATTTCTCTAAAATTCGGCGTTTTAAAAATCTATTGTAAAAATTTGCAAAATTTGTCAAATATTACTTCATTAAATATATCGTAAGTTTTATACGGAGAAATGCTTTAAAAAGTAATCCCTGCATATGGATTTTTTGAGGAACCTTAATAAGAAGATGAGTATCTCGTGTAAAAATGACCTGGTAAATACGAGTCAGGTGAATTTCTTAAATTTGCATTTCCGACAAATTTTCATATTAGCTTAACTTAGGCTCTGAAATATGTCAGAGAATATTATGGAACCTGACTGGAATCAGGTGATTACGATATTTCATAATACGGTAACCAATTCAGTACTCAAAACGTTCTACACTAAAGTTACCCATGATCTGTGACGCATGATCTGGTTGAGTTAATATAATAATATAGTTGCAATATTAACATTTTTAAAATGTAAACAATCAAATGCAAATAATTGGACAATGTACAACAAAATTATGTCATATAAAAATTATATATATGTTTCCTTGAATATAACCATGAATATATTAAGAGAATGTTGAGGACGTTACTGTAATTCCAATGTTTGTAAATTCAAAACTTCGGTATAATATAAATAGTTAAATATTTTTATACTTAAATGCTAACGACTGAGTGATAACAACTAAAGATAACTTGTATATCTTTAGTGATGTTTATTAACTAGTATGTAATCTTTGTACAAATTAATGGTTAAAATCTATTGATTACGGAAATTTTGTAAGATATAAAATCAGGTTTACATTTGAAAATATTATTCATAAAATCGAATAACTATTTCTGCCATTAACTGTCTATTGTTCGATCAGAAAACAGCTTGAGAAAAGCTTATGCGACAATGAATCACTAGGTTCAAGTGGATCTCTACAACTAATGTAATATTTTAAGGGCTATGTATTGTTAGCAATGTATAATTATACAAATCATTCCCTAAACATAATAATAATGATAATAATCATAACTTAATGCTTATGTCATTTTCATTCTCATTATTGCATTTGAGTTTAATCCTCTTGGTGTTACAAACAGTAAGTGATAAAGTATAGTAGTTGTTTGGTTAGGTTTAAAAGCCCATTGTGTGAACGTATAAGGAAAAACTATGAAGTTTAGAACCACCTTTAACCTTTGGTAAAGCTTACTTAAGGGAGAGTCGTACAGTTGACTAAGATCCTCAAAAAATAAGTCCGCGAAAGTGGTAAGGCGGTGCCGCGCATATGCTGGACAACAACAAAGCAGGTGCGTGGTGTGATAAGTATGATAGTAATTATGATAGTAATGGCAGTGGAAGTATGTAAGTTTTCAATAGTTTAATTTATGTTCATTATTAGTTTAATTTAATGCTTGTTATATCCTTAAAATCTTATTTATTTTCAAATTTCACCGCCAGAAATTTCCAATTTTTTCCAGAATCTGCATACAGAATATGGTTTCTTAGGCTTTACAATAATTATCGCTGCTTTTACTAAAACTTAATTACATAATTAAGCACACATTTTATTACACAATTAAAATTTATTTATATGTAATAGTTTCATTTTATTATTTTTTCATTTATTTTAATGTAAAATAAAATTTGTTTGCGGCGGTTAGCAGTCATAAAATTTTCCAGTCATTCAATGCTGCTTTTATTGAATTATAGATAAATTAACTGTACAAAAATATTCGAAATACTTAACTGGATGCAATACATAAATGGATAAGACATTACAAATTTTCATTTCATTTCATTTTAATTTTCATTTCTATTTCCATTTTCCACAGCTAATTAATTAAAAAGCTATTAAGATTGAAACTTGGCGACATCATAAATTTGCACATTTATTCTGCAGCTGGTGAGGCGACGGCTGGAACCGGGACTGTAACTGTTACTGTGACGGCTGCAACTTCCTTGCTTAGCACATGACACCAGCGGTTAATACATTTTAACCGACAACTATAAGTTAATGTACGTCTATTGTACCGGAGAGCAACGGTGTCTTTCTATTTCATTTATTTCATACAAAAAGATTTGAATTTTCTTGGCAATTGGTGGCCACTTAAACTGTTGCAATATGTGTTGGACGTGTTCGTTGTGTAGCAATAATCTGGACTTAAGTTGCAAAACTTGTCATGTGTCAAATGCATTGCATGCAACGAGATTAAAAGATTTACAATCTTAACTCTAAAGTAACATAATAGAGAGGCTAACTTAAAATTGTCAAAGAAAACAATTGCCTCAAATAATGCGATGTAGTACAAATTAATTTCATTGAATTGGCAAAGAAGCATTTATCGGTTTCCCTTTCAAATTGTTTCTTTGGGCGAGAAAAAACAAAAAGAAGTTGTAACTAAAAACATAAAAACAATATCCTGCCAACCCAAAATACGTGTCACACTTAAACTAGATATTATGAAATTACCAGTTTTCAGATATTTTACTAGTTTAACCTCTTTATGGTTACTTACTAATACTCTTGCACCGGTTGGAGATCGATGTTCGTTAAGCGACGCTGATATGACTCAGTAATATATCGAACAAAATAAACAGAGATAAAATAATCATATGCATTTATATAAAATAGCATAATTAAAACATTAAATAAATTGTTATTATTAATCGCATTTTGATTATTACTAATTTTTAACAAATCTTGTACATAATATAAAATAACACAATCAACAAATATATGCTTTATTTATCATTTTAACCCAAATAAATATCACTTACAAGGCACTAAGATTAATTTTTAATTAATAATAACGAAAGTGTGTTATACATTTGTTTTTTAATAAAAACTGTGAGAATTAAGTATAATTATGCAGATATTAATATTGGTATGTATAATGAGTCCAACATTTCACTTCATTGGAACCAATTTTAGTGTTTAAAGTGTCCTCTCTATTAGCTCCTTCTAAGACAAATTTCATGTGAAAGGATATATAAATTTTTGTTAGATTTTGAAACTTTTAATACTATGAGCCTAATCGATTGCCATTAAAATAAATTAAAATCAAACAGATACTTTTTTAGATTTGGTACTTAGATTAATAAAGAGTTAATAAGATCAAAGAGTATGTTATAGTTAACAATATAAGTTAATTAAAAAATCTATTACAACTTTCTGGTAGTGAAAGATATAGTTCATTAATTTTATTTTCATTTATTTGTTTATATTTATTTTATTTATTTTGATATTTTTTTTTTCATTTCATTTATTTTCATTTTATATTTGTTTCTATTTCAGGAACGTTTGTCTAACAGAACTGTTATTGAAGGCATCTTGTGTTTAGTTTAAACTTTTTCATTTTAAACTATGCATTGTTTAATAACCCTTGAAGGTGATAAAATTATTATTAG
>NC_051846.1:19164329-19172291 GCF_002237135.1 Teleopsis dalmanni
AAGCTGGAGTGGCTTCCGTTCGCATAACTACATCTTTTGTTAATGCAAGCAGCTCATTTAACTTGAGGTTTCCTGCCAAGTAGTCACCAACCCAATGGTGTCCCAAGACAGTCTTCCTCCTACTTGCCAGTACTGGATATATGCACCGCTGTCTCCTTTTCTTCTAGACATAGTCTGCAAGTGTCTTCTATCTTTTTGAGGTGATACTTGAAGTTGCCATGTCCAGTAATGAGTGAGGTCAACCAGCTTAGAGTGCTCCGCGTTTAGCTAAGCACTTTTGTCGCTTCCCTGGCCCACGGTTTCGGGAACATGAGTTTGTTCTGTCTACAAGTGCTTAACTCTCTCCATCTATTAAGATAAAGTGAGGTTATCCACTTATAAACATAGACTGGCGTCAAATTCAATAACAAAAGTTAATACGCTGCCTTACCCCGCCCTAACAAACCTCAAGTCTACCTCAGAACCCACAGGAAGATATGCTGACCTATGGTCAGCCGTGTAACCAACTTGCTTTCCATGTCTTTTAGGCCATTCCGGTCATCTTTCCAATCAATGTGTGAAATATTTAATGTTAACGATAGCATTGTTCGTTAAGGGTTTCGCATTACCTCTCTGGTCCCAGAAACACAATGCATGACATGTTTTCGAAGGGATTCATCTTTTGATTTAAAGGACCGACTTACATACTTAAAAATGTTTTCAAAATAATTTCAGTTTTGTCACCCAATATAATTCTATACAAAAACGATTATTTTTGGTGGCATTGAAAGATCTTATCGCGAGTGACTTTGCGATTTTCCATTAGGCGTTCATTCAAATCATATGCGACCCATTTACCCAGTTCATGCATCTTTCCCATTAGTCGTAAACATTTGCACATAGTTTGATAAACACTTAGTTTGACATGATCACTGAATAAAAAAGCAAAGAAGCTGATGTTTGGCAGAGTCAGTTTATGTGTGCTTGTGGTTAAATATCAAACGAACAAGATGATATATGTTTCAATTTATATGTTGTGCACTTTTCGCTCAGCTATCTCTTAGTTAATCCATCTCTGTTAATGAAATATTTATTAACAAAAGGAACAATTATTTTCCGCTATATATAATATTTGTACTGTTATTTACATATATATATTATTATATATTGCAATTACAAAATAAAATATTATTATTAACATATTAGTTATCACACAGTTTTAATTCTTTTAATTCTTATATTTAAACAAAATTTCAACAAAATTTTGTCATGACATTGACAAAAACACAAAACATTTTCAAATTTTTTCTGAATTAAATAAAAATAATTTGGCAAAAAAAATTTTTCGAGGAAACTAAACGCATAAATGTTGCATGAATGTTGTCATCATGAACTACGTACATGACACAAATACGCCACATAACATGATGCAAATGTAGTAAAACAAAAAAAAAAAAAATAAAATAAATAAAAATTGCACACTGGACCAGGCCGCGAGGCAACCACTTTTAGGCATGCGGAACATAACGGCAAAATGCGTAAAGCGTTTTTTCAATTGACGTCATAACAGCTAACAGGTTTATCGAATCGAATTATTGCGTGAGCACGAGACATGCGTCGACAATCCGTAGACGGTAATCGGTCAGTTAAACGTTGCCACATGTTGAAAAGCGGTTGAACTTTAAGGCAAACCTCCTATCACATATAAACGCCAAGAAAAATTTAATTAAATGCGTTCGTGTTAAGTGGAACGCATTTTTGCTTGGCCGCATTGGTTGCGGTGCTTGGCATGCAACACAATTCACAACTTCTGAGGAAACAAGTTTGTTGCTTAAATCTCTTGTATGTTCGCAATTAAATGCAATGTTAATTGTGAGACTTTTTACTTGTTTGATCGCGCAAAAACTGTTGTGCAATTTGGTGCGAATGCAGGCTTACAATAAAATATTCACAACTAACGAACTTGACATGAATTTTTCTACAGGTTTTCAAACATTTTTTAAAGTTTTCAGTCATTACAGTGGTACAGAGGTACCATACTATAATCATTTTTAGTTTAAGGAAATCAAAAGCACATTGCATCGCTGACATAGTTTTATAATTACAATTGCATTTCTGAAGCTATGAACTTTATTTTTACATGTGATTTATTTTTTTCAGCTTTGAAGAAGCGGCAATTCAAATACGTAAAATATCATAAAAATGTTTATTGTTAAATTTAATAATTTTTGACTATAAAACTTGTTAATTATTTTTGAATTTCATTTAAATTGATTTAAAAAATATTACTTTAATATAAATTTAATAGACCTACCACAAATATTCTAGTTATTACCACAAAATGATTGGCGGTGTGTAACATATTCACATACAATTGCTCAATTTAATAAAGTCATTAACAAGCGTGTAGAAATATATTTGCACCATTAATATTAAGTTAATATGCCTTAAAAAAGGCCGCTTTAATATTAACTTCAATTCACGAAATCTAATAAATCATTAGTTTCGATTTCAGCATATCATGAATTACCATAAACTGAGACTAATGAACAAAAGCAATTGCTGTGTACTATATGTATAGCCATTATGAGCGACTTAATTATCTTGATTCTATGTTTTTTCCTACGATTACTGTAGCCGTTCTGGATAATAATACTTTGCCTTTAAAATATTTTTTGTTTTCTTCACTGAGCGCGGTAAAATTGTGTTATTTTTGTATGAAAATAATTAAGAAATTAACATAATTTAAGTATAAGGTTTGCAAAAATTAATTACATTTTAATTTGAAATTGAAAGTGAGACACGATCTTTTTTTGCATTGATTCTATTGCCTTGAAGCTCTTTTTTGTCTTTATTTGTGGTAAAATATTCCACGCCTTTTTTAACCCGTACTCAATTAGCAGAATTTTTTAATTTAATAATGATTAGCAACTGAAAAAAAGTAGACAAACATTTCCGTATCTCAGCATGATTCTCTTATTTTTACTTGTATTTTTCAGGGAAGTTTTTAGGCTGAAAAATCTTGTCTCAATCAGTCAATCGGTACTACTCGTATATTAATTAATTTCAAATATTGCGTGAGAAATTAAAACCTGCAACTGAAAGTAGTTATAGGTACTTCCTAGGAAGTTCTACTATAAAAACAAGATTGATTGTAATGAGGTGAATATTGAAGTAAATAGTATAATATCATTGAATTTTTAATCAATAAGTATTATATATCAGCCAGTTATACAACCCAAATAGAAACAATTCTGTACTAGGGTATTAGCGCTGACTAATCACTAGAAATGAAGAAGAAATGCAATGACAATTGGTCTACCACAGATTGATTTTTTTGGTGCTAACTGGATTTCACCTTATATATCAGTTCCGACCTTTAGCCAGTAGAAGACCAGACATTTTTATTACCCTTTTTAAACCAATTTGACAATTTAAATTTGGAACGTAACCAAAGTTTTTTTAAACAGAAACTACTTAGCATTAGGGGATCGGTGCTGACAAGTTACTGCGGGCTAACAGACCTACAATTAGATTTAGTGATTATGCAGACAAGGACGAAATTGTGTTTCACCTTATGTGTCAGTTTCTATATTTGGATAGTAAAATACTAAAAATGATTTAAGTCAGTTTTACTTTTCTTACTACAAAGAAGAAAAAAAATTTTTTCACCTTATATGCTACTGTTCACCTTTGGCCTGCAGAACACTAAAAAACTTTAAAAGTCTTTCTTACCGATCTGACAGAGCTGTTTACTTAAAATTTAGAGACGTAAACAAGTTTCATTTAAAAAGGAATCTAACCACTATATATCGAAACTAATAGTGCACTACGAGTTAAGAAAACTTGATCTACTTTATAATAATATATGTCAATCTTATGTTTCTATAAAGAAGAATGGAACTGCGTTTTACCTCATGTGTCAGTGCTCAGATTAGACCAGTAAAAGCCTAAAAATCTTTAAGATCCACTTACTTACCAATCTAACAAAGTTGTTATACTTAAATATTAGAGACGTAAGCATGTTTCATTTAAAACGGAAGCTAATCAGTACTATATATCGGTACTAATAGTTCACTGCGAGTTAAAAAAGCTTGATCTACTTTATAATAAATTTTGTCCTGCTTGTGTTACTGCAAAGAAGAATGGAACTGTGTTTTGCCTTATGAAAAAGATTAATAAAAGATTAGAAATCTTTAAAATTTTCTTTCTTACCGAAATGACAAAGTTGTCATACTTCAAGAATCGGGCCTAATCGAGCTTCATCTAAACTGAAACTTACGATATTACGATATTGGTACTGACGGATCACGGCGATTCAATAATATGAAACCAATAAGGCTTTGTTGACCACATAATGATTTTTGTCAATGCACTATAAGCATGGACAACTTCAATAATAAAAATGTAATCCTTCCATGCATGCACATATATTGCTTTGACTCCATCAGAAATGGTATAATGTATGTATGCATATACTTACGTATTAACTATATTGTATTTCAGATCAATATTTCCTGTCCATTGTGTAAAGGAAAAATCAAAATATAAGAAGCATGAACGAAATTGTTCAGGCAGAAAGCAAAGAAGGACAAAAACTTATGGAACCTTATGTTTCAGCAGCTAACTTTGGTCGGTAGAAGACTAAAAATTATTAAAGCTCGTCTTCGTATTGTATTCATAGGGCTGTTATTCTTTAAAACAATGGATAAACCCAAATTTATAGGTTTGTCAAATTGATTCTCTTCTAGTTGATTAGTGAAATAGTGTGTGTTTTTTTTTCAACGTTGTCCGTGTGCTGACTACTTCGGTTTTTATAACTATTTTGGTGGTCCTTCTGGTCTGGAGTATGAACAACTTTTATCTGTACCATTACAACGGGTCATTAATAGTATTTTAGTGAGCGCATGAACAAGGTTTATCCATGCTATCACAACGGAACATTATTTGCGCTTGAGTGAACTATAATGTGCAAGGCCACCACTCCAATTTAACCTGACAGCAGTATTTTGTTTTTAATCGGGTATACTTTATTTTCACAAATTTATCAATTTAATATAATTACCTGTCTAAATTACAAGTTTTATATATTCAAATAGACAAGTGATTATATTAACAGATGTAAATGAATCAAGCAAAATGTAAGTAATGTAGTGAAAGTATTTATATTATTTAAATGTACTGTAAAAATAAGAAAGAAATGATATGCAAGAATTATGTAAAATTAAGTCTACCTACGCTAGTCTAACTGCTCTTTTTTATATTTCTGAAATGTAGTTAACAGAATTTTCTAAGAATGGAAAGGTCAAGCACTAAACGTGTTAATTGAGTTTAGCACTTTAAATTGCAATAATCGCACTATTTAGATAATCTCGCTTTACTTGTAAATAAAATCAAATTAAAAACAAATAAATTTAATAGAGATAAGTTATAGAAATTGCATATTGATTAACACCGACTAACTGTGGGAATTTGACTTTCATGTGAGTAGTGTAAACATTGTAGAGAAACGAGTTGTTTTACAATAATTATTATAATTAATTTTAAAATTTTTTTTAGAAATCATACATTTTGCATATTGTTATAATCAATTATTTGTTTATGGCTCGTTTTATTAGGTAAACGCCCATCACACATGCATTTCAATACAATTAAATGAGTTTAAAATGAAACTCTGCGAATACGCGGCGATTAAGGCAATTTGTAATCTCGCTTTCAAAAGTTAATACAATTCACACGATTCTGATATTGTCTGAATTGATAGTCTGAATGAAAACATGAATCACTTTTTTGCAATATTTTTGTAACAATTTTCTTACTTATAATATTTTTTGTTTTTTTTTACAAATTTTTGTGGTTTTTACTATTATCTACTTTTTTTTGTTCAGAACAAAATTGACATGTTCAAACATAAATGCTACAACACGACAATAGACTCAATTTAAGTACCTCAAATTTTAATTTTCTGATTTCTAGTATATTATTATAAAAAATTGCATTATTGCAGACAGTGTCATAAAATAGAAAAGTAAAAAAAAAATTTATTTTAACTAATTTTCATAGTAAATATAAATAATTAATAAGTCTTAAACAAACCAGATGTACTTGAGATACTTTTATTAAATAATTTGCAGACTGACAATTTCATTTAAAATAATTGTCAAAACAAAAAGAACTGAACCGGTACTAATTCAAGGTAACCACTGTATTTGTTCATTTAATGGCTATAATTAAATAAAATATATTAAATAAAATGCAAATACGTCGTTGATGAAAAATTATGGTTATTAATGGTAAGACCTCAAATTTTTCGGAAAACTATTGTAAGATTTTTTTTTGTTTTGAATAAATGTAACCTAGTAACTTGAATGCCAATAAGTTATAACAAATGGACTTCATTTATTAGTGAAATAAAAATAAAATTTAGTTTGAGACTATACTTAGTTATATGAGATCATTTGATCTCATTGCTTGAAATAAAAATAAAATTTAGTTTGAGACTATACTTAATTATATGAGATCATTTGATCTCATTGCTGACGAAAGATGTTATCTTTTCACACATTTTCTCATCTTGTGGTAGACCAACCTGCATTTCACTGATTTCATTGACGTTGTTGAATTTTCTTATTTTTTTTACTGGTCAACTTCATATTAGATACCATTATTTAATTTATCTATAATAGATCAAAAGTTTATAGATCTGTTTTATTATATTACGTTACCTTGATTTATTTGATTTGTTAGTCAAGAATTTATATAACCCTAAAATTATAATATAACAAATTTTTCTTCCTCTTCCAAGTGCCTTGTTCGCTTCGAACGCTGGCTAACATGACTAACATGATTGCGACATTAAGTTTATCTACAGCCCCTCGAAAAAGTGATCTTGTACTTTTATTAAACCATTAACTTAAATTCTTCAACCATGATATCTTTCGTATCCTAGTCTGTCTTCAGTTCTGCCTAATTTCTAACGCTATAAATTATATAAAATACAATAGACTGATACGCTAGTGAGTCTTTAGGATCGCCTAACTCTTATAAATATATACACCGTTTGTATTCTTTAGCGCTTACATATATTATATGTATTTGTATTTTTAACAAATCTAGAAATATCAGCTAGTTGTTGTATAGATGATTTTCTAATATATAACAAAGTTCAACATATGTAAAGTATATATGAAGTTACTATTTATTAATATATTAATACACTTTTCCCCTACTCGGTAGGCACCTTGACGTGGTGTAGATGATTAGCTACAACTCAGACTATACAAATGGATATTTACAGTCACCCGACACCTATCTGATGACTGGAATATTCACCCTGATTCTAGAACGAGATGTACAACCAATATCGACCTTTAGGTTTAAAGTAATCTTATGATGTCCATGTAGTTTATGTTTTTGTGTAGTACTGTTTATGATTTTTTATCTAGTAGTTTATTTTTTTTTGTGTAGTTCTGTGTTTATGCATTTTATGTAGTTTATGTGGACTAACCGGCGTGATACGAATGGCTATTTTAACACCTAACCGTCTTAGGGAGTTGGTAAGTTTTTGCATTTTGGTGTTGCTTACTTAGATCGTCAGTCAATCGATTAGCCTTTAATGAAAGTGTAGTTGTTCGTAGGATCGATGTTCTCAGAATAGTTAGACCATGTCTCTGGGTGCTTTGAGGTCGCCAGTAATTGGGCGAAGTGAAGAAAAACACCCTGGGTTTGACTTAAAGTATGAAAAGTTTTCGTTCTTGTTTAATTCTTAAGTATACATATATATGGTGCGGTATTTACGCATGTATGAACGAGACTCGAACAGCTCTCAAATCTACGATGGAACAACTATGCCTGTAGAAACTTGATTGCGGGGCTAGTGACAACCTTAATAGCAAACTATGGATATTAATTATCCTTCCTACAGTAAATGGGCTCTGTCCATTCATCAAATTTTAAAAAAGAATTTGTGAAATTATTAAAATC
>NC_051846.1:19172391-19175314 GCF_002237135.1 Teleopsis dalmanni
GCGTGTAGACTACCTTATAATGATTGCAAATATGCTATACGTAGGTATTTAGTATAAAATATTATAATTATGCCCGCATATTCACTTTCTATTTCTGTTATTAAATTTATTACAGTTTTGTCTTGTCATTATGTGCCTTTGCCCCCTGTATTTGTCATATCATAAACGACCTTGTTACAAATTCATTTGGAATGTTGTTATTATATTTGCTTACAGTTGAACAAAACGAATAACGGATACCTGCAAGTCATTGCTAGAAATCACTGAACTTTTATTAGTTAAGCTTCATTCATGAAATATTTATGTTGCTATAATATATATGTTGTTATATAGATATATGTATAGTGCCTATGAAAGATATAATAGATAACAAAAGTAAACAAAAATATGAAAAACATAAACTTATAATAAAACATTGCAAACCCTTACGACAAATGAAATAAACTAACAGAAAGTGCAAAAAAATTTTTCACATTTTAAGTGCTCACGTTCCGTCAAATATTGATATGAAGCTGAATATATTATCTGGAAAAATATTATATATATAGTAAAAAATTTGCTCGTTGAAATTTCTATCCTTTATTTTTCTTAATATGTAATAAATATTATTATTATTATTATTCACTTTATATTACCCATCTTAAAGGTCACCGAAATGGTCATTTTGCTCTTTGCTTACCAGTGGACATCAGTCCACACATCAATTTCTACTTTATTTCCAAATATAATTTTAAACTGGGGTCTCTTTACAGTTAAAAACTTGGCATTAATGCACCGTGTTCGCACATTCCAAGAAAATATTTTCACTTATCTCTAAGATAAGAAGACTTCCTAAAACTATAAAATAGTTCTCAGTGAAGTGAAGTCTGCTTGATATCGTTAAGGTGTTTGATAAGATGTCATAACATGTGGATTCTCAAACTAACAAATTATGATATTCCAGTTGAAATGATAAAACTTTTAGCTAGCTTTTTATCAAATAGAGAGTACTAGGACAAAGTACAAAATCATTTTTCCTCTATAAACAAAATTAAAGTGGACATTCCCAAAGGATCACCATAGTCTTCTTTATTGTATAACGTATATAAAGTAGATCTTCCTTCAAAGTCTATGAACATAATTCCGCTCTTTGCACACGACGCCTGCATTCCTGCATTATGTGTACTGACAAAAACGATAATTCTGTTAGAAATAATTTACAATTTCATATTGATAAGATAGTGAGATACTTCCGAAGGTGTAGAATTAAGGTAAATGTTAAAAAAAAAACGAAGCATTATTCATCGCAAGATGTAGAAATATAAATCCAAGGAAATAGAGTAGGAAAACATACTTATGTCCAATTTCTGACAGAAGATACACTTGACTAAATAATATAAGGATCATAGAAGCATGAATGCTCTAAAATTATTAAGACAAGAAAAGTTGGGTATGAAAAAAAAAGTTTACTTTATAATCAAGTAATTGCACCTAAAATGTTTTATAGCTGAGTTTCTCATAGCAATATTGCTCTATTTATATTAAGTTTCGATGGAAGCCTCTGAATAATTTTAACTATTAAAACGTTATTCCGAAATTTGTCAAAGATAGGACGCCTAGAATTTTTTTTTATTCTCTTGAAGTTTTTTTTAGAACGGATGATATATGTTACATGTCATGCTTATATAAGGAAAGTACATAATTTTCCTGTTTAATAGTAGCCATTGTATACAGAGTACATAGGGATGGAGTTGTGAATCCTGTGGCACTTCTATCTCTATCTACTTTCTAGTCAAAAATTAATTTCTTGTTTTAACTTGGAACCACATATTTTCTAGAAAATTTTCCAATAATCTTAATTAATTTCGTTGAACCTCCTGCATTAAATTTCAAATATTAGGACATAATACCGAGTATTTTTCAGGATATGACGCAACGAAGATTTTCATCTTTTGCTTGAAGTTTTTGTTATAATGGATAATATATATCACATGTCATCCATACATAAACAAAGTACATTACTAATGATAAAAGGAAGAATTAAGGAATTAATTATATATTTAAAAATTAAGATTTTCTTCTAGTTGAAGCTGTGATTCTTGCGGTACTCCTAATTGAATCTGCCTTCTAGTTCAAAATTGATTACTTGTCTTAAACTTGAGACAGCTGTGATCCCAGTGGCATTCCTAACTGAATCTGTCTTCTAGTTGAAAATTGTTTGCTGACTTTAATCAATTAATTATGCTTTCTAGAAAATTATACAAAACGTTTCGATGAAAGCCCCTGATCTTTTCTTTTAGCTATTGAAGCTCATCGAACTTTGTCGAAAGCTTAAGTTGAACAATACAAAATAACTATTGATTTGGAGATTTTAACTCTTACTTGCATTTTCTTTGATATTAAAAGTAGGTTGTTTTAGAATATGTTCGAATTTGAAATTTATATAAAAAGCGTGATCTGTTATAAAAGTATGTGTCACAAACTTAAGGACATGAATTAACTGCGATAATTTATTGCTAACAATTTGACTAATTTGAATAGAACAACGTCACTATGATTCCATTCGTGTGCAAAGCAACTGAGTCTGCACGGTTTAACTAAATTTTAATCCGGTAACCCACTGAGATACATTCGTTCCAAATAATTTTGCATGCCACGATAGCAGCGCTTACCGTTTCGTTGCGCTTAAATAAGCCAAATGCTTACTTAAAAAATTAAAATATTAAAAAAAAAAAACAATTTTTATTTGAAAATCTACAAGGCAATGTTTGTTGAAATTATAATTTTAAATTTGCGATATTCAAATTGCTCGACTTCGTCATATAAATTTATAAAACGAAGCCTTCACGCAGCACAACTGCAAAATGGATTTTATCATTGTAATTTCATCTGTAAAATGACCAGAAAATGAAATTTTTCAACTTCGAATCATTTCAGTTCGAGA
>NC_051846.1:19175414-19180690 GCF_002237135.1 Teleopsis dalmanni
TAAATCTAGTCTACTCAAGTAGTAAATTATTAAAATCTTATAATTATGTTCGATTGAAAGCTCAACAAATTAAATTAGAACAATACAAAAAATCGTATGATTAAAAAAAATTATTTGTGGTTGTTGTGGTTAAATAATTTAAATATCATCGTTAACATTAATCCCACTCTTCACCTTTCTCAGCAATAGCATTAGTTTTTGTAACTAAATATTTATTAAAAATAAATCATAGAACTAAGAAAAAAAAACAGAACTTGAACTCCATTTAAGTGATACCTCACACCTTGACACTTAATTATAAAATTGGATTATCCTCCACACTGAAGATTTTATTTCTAATTAATGTGAGAATTTCAAAGTTTTGCGACAATCAATGATTTTTTATAATAAAAAATAATTGCTACATAAAAATAAGAGTTAATCTTAACTAATTTAAGTCAATTTATTAAATATTAAAGAAACATCAATATATAAAAAATTTTATTATTGAGCTTTAAAATGTCAAACGATTTTGTGGGAAAGAACGAAGGTGTGTTAAAGTGTGTATGTTCATTTCACTTGAGGAAGTACTTAATTAAGAAATTTGCATTTGTAATTAAAATATTTATATGGATTAAAAGTAATAAATGTGTTACGAATACAAAATGATTCAGACATATACAACAATTGGTAATGACAGAAGGTGTCTTAGATATAAAAAGTGTACTAAAAATTTTTTTCGTATAGGAAGAACTACTCATATCATAATTTTCTAATATTTTTTATATTTTTATTTAAGTATTCACAAACTAACAATTAATATTTAGACCTTGAGAAAAATATCTCTATTTCCAATTTAACTAATTTTTTGAAGAGGTTTTTAAAACAGTAGTGAACTACAACAACAAAAATCAATTTTATATTATTCGAATTAACTGAATTTTTGGCTGACCGAGTATTTCCAAATACTCAGTGGTTTTCGAAATAATTCTTGTATTTCATAAATAAATAAATAAATAATTTTTTGATGCTGCAAGTACCAAGAATCAAACTCGTGCGCTGCCAAATTTGAAGCTCAGAGTCAGCGCTCTTTAACCAACTGACCCAAAGCCGTACTTAACTTTTATGTTAGCACATTTTTTTGGAGTTTTGTTAATTTGCTGTGAAAGTTTTTAACAAATTTACTGTGTTTATATTAGAACGAAATCATAAACCAGCTGTAGAATAATTGAATGAATTAATCATTTTTTTATTTTTAATTGTTAAATTTCAGTGCTATTCTGTTTGTAGAGGCATTATTTATGTTAGAAAAAAAATTTTATATCAGAATTTTAATCTCGTCTTTTAAAATATCGTTGACTAAGAGTATATAGATGTTAAGCATATTTAGAAATGCAAAATAAATTAACGAAAACGTTTAAATTGATATTTTTATAAGCAACGGTATACCTATCTCTTCCTTAAGATTTTTGATTGCACTCTTCGCAGTTTCCAGTATTGAGTGATATCACCTAATCACATTTTCATGCTATATATCCATTTAATCTCATTGGGGATTTGTAGAATTGTGTGCTCAATCGTATATTATTGTCGAGTTACTTAGTAGCAGTTTATGTTTAACCAGTAGCTTGAATGATGCATCGGGAAGCCCATCGAACAATTTTGGACTAAAATAATGTATCTTTTATCTCTAAATACGAGCCCCATATAAATCCTTTATCTAGACACATATCAAACTATTATAAATAATAAATCAAAGGTACCTCTTGATAATTGATAATGGTGGCGAGATAGAACAGCTGTATCTATATCCTAATCTTTATCTCAGAATAAAGATTAGGATAAGATAATGTACAAGATAAAGTTCGTGTAAGTCCATTTTTGTTCATTGACTTTAATGTGATGACCCTAATAGCCACCGTTGGAATACATGCACATGTGTAATATGTGTCAAGCTTCTACAGAATTATTTTTTTATTTTTTTACTAAGTGCTCTCTCGCTTGATGTACAGCCTTGATGTAGGTGACCAGACTACTTTTCCTGGTCATTATTCAAAATCATCTGAAAATAATGTTGCGTCAAACCCAACCCCCATTACACGGAAGCAATTAAGGCTATTGCACACATAAAGTCAACCCCATTTTTTATTCTTCTTTTAAAATAAGCTTTACTATACATTTAATTTTCATTACACTGAACATTGGTAATAATTTAATTAGGTATAATTAAGAAAAAATAACAAATTTTAAACGTGTTTATAATTAATAATATTTTAATAAATTTTTCCTAAAAATTTATATTCGTCACATTTTAATGATTTATTTTTTAATGCTTGAAATATTTCGTGCGCATTCACTTTTTAATAGCAAACTGATTGAATTTAATTGTTTATTCCACACCCAGTCGAGGAAATAATAATAAATTTATTAGATCTTAGAACACTTTTACCAAAATAGAACAAATTTAAATGAATTTTTTTGGAAAAAAATACTTAACCGCAAGGGGCAAACTACTTTAATGGATCTTTTGTCAAATCATTTGAACGCAATTTGATGATAAAAATAGTTTGTCTTAGCCTTTCTATAATTTATTAAAGTCTGGCCTTGAATGTTGAACAATTTAACAGTTAATCACAATTATTATAAATAATACAAAAAAAAAATGTTTATAAATGTGGTCAAGTTTTTGCAAATACAAACCCGATAAGCACAGAACAATAGAAATCTTAAAAAATGTTAAAGAAAATCATTTTGAAAAAAATTATCAATAAAAAATGTAAACAAAAACTCTATTAGTTTATTTACTTTTTTTTTAATATATAAAAAAAATATTCATTTAAGTTACATTTATTTCATAATCTTTAATTTAATAATTGACCCTGTTTATGTACAATAATGGACTAAACATTAGGCGTTTTTTCTGCAAATGCGGATATTAGACTCATTTTCATCTCAAAGAATTCGCAAAAATTCGAGTTATTGTTTTTTTAAATAAATTTTTCATTTAATTTTTCATTGTCAATTGCGTTTTTTTTTTTAATGAATTTTGTTGTTGTTGAAGACGTCACGCTAACATTTTGTGCTATTCACATAACAGAAAATAAAATTTAAATAAATTATATATTTTGGCTTTAATAACAGTTTGGACCACACTGTAATGAATAATGTTTCAATTACAGAAACTTAACTTAAGGTCAATGCTACTCGCTGTAGTTTCTTCATGTTAGTCTCATGTTAGACTTTATATGTTCGTCTAAAGTAAACAAACGCTAATCCGATTTGCGTGTCAAGATTTTGATTTCACTTAAATATAACAATTATTTAATTTTCTAATATTTTTTTATTTAAATTGAATAATCAAAAAACAAAGACTCAATCAAAGACCAACAATCATTCAAACCAAAGTTGGTACGCAAGGCGCCAAATTCAAAACTAAACTAAACAACCACAGAATTATTCTAATTTTGGTTGGCTTAAAATTGCATGTAATAGATCAAGACTACCCACAAGAAAATTAATGTATTTCAGATACAAAAAGAAGTTTGATAATTTTAATAATAATATTTTTTACGTGAGTACATTTCAAATTTATTATTATAAATTAAAAAAGTATTTAACAAAAATATGGAAGGCGTGAAATTAGAATTTGAAAATAAAGTAATAACGAAATGATTTCTGTTAAGTGTCTCTGAGAAAATGATAAAACTTCTGTTTAAATTATTTTATATAAATGGTAAATAGGTTAGTGAAATGGAAGAAGGATCAAATCCCCCTCAATTAGCTTAGAAAGTCATTATGATTCTACATTTCTCCTACTTGTGGGTTGAAAGTTGGATATAATAAAACCAGCTGTGTACGCACTGATAAATGCAAATATCGGGCCAGTATCAATGTTGCAAATATCACCTATTAACTTAAAGAATAGAGCGCTTAAATGCTTTGCATACTCTCAAATCGAATGCAATATATATTCCATCAGGAAGATATGTTGGGCATGAAAATATACTGCCATAAAATCAACTGAATAACTTATTATCAGAATTCAACGGAACTGTTATAACAGTGTATCATCCAAATGGTCACAGACCATATTATATAACAGTGCTTTAGACACTAACTCGCGTTTATTCAATCACATAAGAAGAAGAAAATCTCGAGTACACATATACTACAGAAGATTTGACAGGGCAGGCCCAGCCTGACTAAATGCTATCCTATAGCATATAAGCATATAAGAAGAAGAAAATCTCGAGTACCGGTACACATATACTACAGAAGATTTGATGGGGCAGGCCCAGCCTGACTACATACCAGCCTATATATGAAAGTGTCTGATATTATCTCAGACACTTCCAATTTACTGCAATGTACTAAGTCAGAAGTTTTACATTTGGAGTATAAAGATCATGTTGCTCTTGACCTGGCCGTTGAAGAAATTTTAGCACAATTTCTGTTGGCTTATCGCAAAAACTGATCGTATGTCGATTTTTGTCTGCGGCTTACAGGAGCAGGACAATTGAAGAGGCAGCAAATCCCACTAGCTTATTTTCATGCTGGTTTTCTGCATAATAATATTTCCACTTATCCCACCTAAAATTACTTGGAGTTACTGTCAAGTTCTTTAACGAAACGTCTACACTCGTAAACTATTTTGAACAAGATACAGACTGCTGAAATAAATATGAACCTCCTTGTCATGTTAGTCCATGTTCACAATAAAAGAAACGGCTCTTAGGAAAGCAACAGTTTCGATTTGAAATAATGAAGGAGAGTTGCAAGGGTGGTAGGATTTACAAATCCCTTGGTTCACGGAATAGATGTTAAAGGAGGCCAATAGTCCATATTTGACTCTTCAGTGTAAATTGCTATCTTTCTTATTGAAAATAAGTTTAATGATGAAATCTTGATTTAGTAAAGAGACTCCTCACAGAATGTATGTATCTTATTTATAAGTTCTCCTGAAATATTTTTTTTTTCAAAAATAGTAAAATATTACAAAATTTCCTTAAGAGAATACAAATTAAAATTAAAATACAAAAAAAAAATTTTTAATGAGTTTGTGCAATGTAATAGCAGAAATATATTGTAGTATATATTTCTCAATGATTAATGCTATTTCGTAACATCCAAAGTAGCTGTGTAATCAGTCAAAATTTTCATTTAACTTAAAATTAAAATTTTCCTAATTATTTAAGTAATTCAATTTAAATAAATTCTTTTTCATATGAGTTAAAAAAAAAAAACACAAATACAATTTTATTTATTGTATTTTATAATTTTATATTTTATAATGTTTT
>NC_051846.1:19180790-19183333 GCF_002237135.1 Teleopsis dalmanni
TCAAACAAATATCTCATCTCATAAAAAAATAAAGTGCTTCAAATAAAATGTTTCAAAAATTGTGATGCGACTAAGGCAATTGATGAGTAAAAACGCCAGGACTCTATACAGTTGTGCAAATTATCTTTAAAAATACAGTCTTTAAGACTATTCACTTACTGCTTCCCAATCAGTAGATGATTGCATAAACAATAATACAAATTGATTATATTATAGTAAACAGAAACTTCGGTCTCTGCAAAACACTCTTAATGGTAAAAAATTGACCTACCGACGAGCAGCTTAAAATCACTTTATCAAAATGTCCGTCGATGAACCATAAAAGTTCGACGCCTATGGAATTATTAAGCTATGCGTCAACGGCCAAAAATAATATAAACTTTATAAAAATTGATTTTTCATAAGGATTTTTTTTGTTAAAAAATGCACTAAAAGACGGTGGGTACTGTAATATCCAATAATAATAATAATACACAAATGACATGCTAAGAGAACTGAGAATAGACCCGGTTAAAAAATATATATGGGATAGAGCTTTGAAAGTATGCGCGAAAACCGAGAGGCCACCCTACTTAACACTTCCAATCTCAAAATAATCTTTAGCCACACGGGACGGTACGTAGATCCTAGATTAGTCATCGAATAATCATGAAGCTTTTGAGAAATACATTAATTAGTCAGTGAGAAGGATAGGACTCTGCAGAAACCCTTCCAACTATCAAAGAGTAAAAGTGCCTAGATGTACTAACTCGATAAAGACTCAACATAAACATGAACATGCACACAATAATAATATTATTTTCATATAACATTTTTGATGTATTGGTAATCAATGTACTTTAAATTTTTAATAATTTTTAATTTTTTAATTTTTATTTTAATACAATCATGTTAATGACTTAAATTTTTAAAAATTTTATAAAAATTCTTTGAAATTAACGCTAAACTAAATTACGTAAAAATACACAGTCCATTGGAATTTCTCATTACGCGCTGTAACCGCCTTCAAGGTAGAACACTACTCTTTCATGTTTCTCATAATCAGAGTATCTAAAATCATAAATTATGATCTATGCGTTCTTGTCACGATTCTGACGCGTCAAGCATTTTAATTAAGAATCATTTGCATATCAAAGCGGTACAATATACTTCAACTTGATTTTATTTTTCAATTAATTTTCGAATTCCAAATTACTCCAAATCGCTAATCCATTTCTTATGTTTCAATTCTCAATTGCATAAAATCAATTGTGGCAACGCATTGACAACATATTTGGCTTGAAGTTACTAGTTTTTATTCCCATGTTTCTAACAGAGTTTCGAGCTGCTCCACAAGCCACTAAACTAAACGACAATATCTGCCACAATGTAGTTCTAAGTTTCATTCACAGATACAAAATGTATTCGCTGCGGTGCTAGTTTGGTTCCAACTGTTTTCTGCTGCGTGACGCATAGGCTGACATTAATATTTGGACAGATTCTGACAATTGGAACGGATACCGTGTTACCATTCTAATTGCCCGAAAGAACAAAGAATTTAATTGAAAACTGCAACCGCCACATACTCGCTTGTGAATTGTGGGAATGTACCACAATCTGCGGGTTTAATTAAAGTTAAGAAGGTTAACTTGATATATATCGGCATGTTTTAATATAAAATAATAATTAATAAAATTATTTTTTTTTAAATATGTATAAAATAAAATTACATATAACGTGATTAGTTATCGACTTTTAAAAAATTAAAACCACAAATTATTATTTCATACTAACCGCATACATTTTAAATTGACAGAATGCAATAAAGACTATTGGTTAGTGCATTTTAAGACCCAATAAAATAAATTTAATTTTATTTAATTTATTTAATATACGAAAATGGTATATTCAAAATTTGTCCAAAAATTGAAAATCTTTTAATTACTCATAAGATCATGACACTTGATCTTAAACTTACTGCTGACTGCCTACTCTGCAGTGAGCAGTAAGTATCTGTATCTGAACGCGAAAATATTTCAATATTCAAATGTCGAGCTCGCATATTCAAGATTCGTAAAATTCGTTTAAAAACAAATTTGGAAGTAGGTCAGCTAACAAATTTTTCAATTAAATTTAACAAAATAAATGTCATTCAATACTAAATTTTATTATTATGTTGCTTTAATAGAAAAACAATAATTCGGTGTCAATAGTTTTTTCTTTTATTGGTCGAATACGTAAAGTGCAGTTTGACGTAAATTCGGGGACATGCAGATAATGTGTTGAATAATTAAGGTCAGACGAGAGATAATTGACAGTATAAGGTGTCAATTGTGCAAGTGCAATAAAATTTATTTCTAATTAAAAAACAAAACATCAAGAAAATTTCCAATATAATTATTTATAATTTGTAGTCAGTCAATAAAATATACGCAGGGGGTTTCATAAGTCAGTGACTATTTCAATAAAACAAATTTTTTTCGCCAAATAAACATTTTATTTTTCTACATAATCACCTTTTAGCTCGATACATTTAGTCCAGCGTTTTTCTAATTTTCTTATTC
>NC_051846.1:19183433-19191942 GCF_002237135.1 Teleopsis dalmanni
CTTCAATTCTTTTGTATATACTATTAATACACAATGGATGACAAATAAATGTTGATTATCTTCACAAAAAAATTTTTAGATTTCTTATAAATTTATTTCAACTATAATTCAACTATTTTATATAACTTCTTAAAATATTGACCTGTTACACGTCAAAATTTCTTTCTAAAACTGTATCAAAACTTCAATCAGTGAATGTAATTCAAACTGTATATATATATTAAACAGAATTATCTCAAGGAGTGGACGATATAAATCTTCCAAATTTAATGAATAAACCACAATGACAAAACTAGTGTTGTAGAATATCAATAAAATGCTACTAAATTACACAACTGTTTTCACATGTTTATAAAGAGTTCTCTTACTTATAGAGTTGAGATATCGTATAAGTTAATATATGATTTTGAAGAAGTCTATCTTCTTTCTATGAATAAACTCTAGTAAGCCATCTCGAAATTAAGAGATTGCTTTCCATCTTCCTAAGTCCCAAAGGAAACGGGGCTTGTCTTACGAATGTTGTGAAATTTTTGGAGTAAAAGAAATTGTGAAATTTTTGAAAAAGATCATGTTAAAATGCTCACTGATCTCACTGATCACTGAATAATTTATTTTTAAACATTTTTAGTGAAAGGTGATAATCAACTAATCATTTTATAGACTTAAGGCGTAAGTAGAATCATTTATACCTATAAAACCCAAACAATTTCTGTTATTGAATTTGTTGACATTATGTTGACAATAATGAGGTTTTCGAAAAGTAGTGAAATACAAAAACAAGAATTCATTTTTATATTATTTTAATTAATTGAGTTTATGGCTGACCATACTACTGTTTCGAGTATTGCCAAATACCCGTCATCAGAGGTCTTGGAAATAATTCTTGTATTTAATTATTCGTAAATAATTATTTTTGAGACGGCAAGTACCAGAAATCTAACTCGTGCCCTACCAAATTTGAAGCTCAGAGTCAGCGCTCCTTAACCAACTGACCCAAAGCCATACTTGACTGTTATGTTTGCACATTTTTCCGGAGTTTTGTTAATTTGCTAATTATAATATATAATTTGTTAATTATAACGAAATCATAAACCAGCTGTAGAATAACTAAATTAATTAATTATATTTTTGTTTTATTTTTAATTGTTAAATTTTAATACTATTTTGTTTGTAGAGGCATTTTTTGTGACATACTTTAAAAAAAATAATAAAAATAACCTAAAATAAAAATATGTATATTTTGTGGTTTAAAACAAGAGTCCATTGGTTAAAATTGACATGGTTTAATTTCTGATACCAGTAGTTCAGACAATATATATGGACAATTCAACCATTCTGCCTCCAAATTCTATAAATTCGCTGTTGACAGATATTTGACGATATCTTAAACAGTTGTTTAAAACAGATGCAAGAATTTTACCACTTTAACACTCTTCCAATTTAAAAAGAGGGACCTCTTTTTTTGTTATTGGACCTAAAATTTTTAATTAAAAATATTATAAATGTGAATATAAATAGTTTTTGCTGACAATATTAAGTATTTGTTGAAATGGAATGGATTTGAAGTGCTTTTCGATAATTATAGGTTTCACTTTTTCACAGACTGAGTTTATTGATAAACCTCAATAAACAAAATTCCTAAATGCTTTCGGAAAACACATCACCTATGCGTTTCATGGAAAATATTGTATATTTTTGTGGATGCTCAGACATGCCAATCAAAGTGCCACGAAGTAAAATATTTGTGGCAACAGCCGGAGTGAACATTTATATGCAGTGGCATTGCATTGGTGTTTCAGGCTACTCGTATCTTTTTTTGTCTTCAAAACACACATCACATCTACTCCATAAGTGTTAAGATACTACAATATATGAACATGCAAATATACTTCTTTTCTAAAAAATTTGACCCAATTCGTATGGCATCTTACCGTTTGGAGTAGGTAGATTTTGAAAATATAAAAAAAAATCCTAAAATAGAAAATAAACAAAAGTGGCAAGAGCGGTACTGACCTCAGCGCACTTTTAACATAATTGGTGTACTTAAAGCAATGTAAACACTTTGTAAATCATCTATTTCACGTCTTCACATAGCTAGAATGTGAATTAAAAACAAATCTGAAGTTATGTAAACTACGGAATTCAATGTAATTAATAGAAGATTATTATTTTCTAAAAAAAAATTTATAAAAAAAATTTAATGCACCAATAAATCTAAACATGCCGCTGTCAAAATGTTCAACCTACGAGCAAAATTAATTCGCAAAATTTATATAAATTATATTTTCAGTAGCAATAATTAAATTATAAAATCTTGTGGCCGTAGTTGCCATATTAATGCAATAGTCAAACTGTTTGAGATTTGTAAATCACACCCCTAATTTATGTAAGAAGAATATCGGCGCGGTAACTCAGCACTTTCAATGTGAATTGGGAATTGTGAATTGCCAAAGTGCTAAGTTGCTCTACAGAACTACGTGAATTTTATTTTTAGAAGATTATTTATTTTATCATATTAATTTGTAGGTTTATGTGTTTATTTTAAGCCCATGAAACACACATTCCAAAACCTAAAACACACCAAACGGCAGCGAAATGAATTTTTCAACGAAATAAAATCGAATGGTTAACGAAAATCGAATAGAAAACACGGCACTGCTGCAGCTAGAAGATACTTTCCCGGCTGACTGGCCGATACAAGAAGGAACGTGAAGTTACGCTCAGGTGAAATAATAAGAAATCAACTCATAAATTTTCCATAAAAACTAAAAATAAAATAAATTTCGATTTATTTATGCACATACCCAATACACTTGAAGGAGATTACAGCATTTCTGATATATACAAAATTATTATAAAATTATGATAATTAAAGAACTAATAAGATTGGTGAAGAACTCAGCATGCTAAGCCTATTAAACCAAGGATCCTAAAAATAACAATGATTTTCTTTAATTAATGATTTTATAATTAGAGAACACTGTTTCGCAAATCATCGTTCTTATATTATTCTTCCACTTACTAATACGACTAATTACTTTCGGTAAACAATTGAGCTTAAATGTACAAGAAGTTCTTCAGCTCTAAATCGGAAAGTACTTCTGAAACTATCAGAAACTAAATAACATACACAGTCTATAATATAATATAGCCACTCACTAGTGGAAAACCGAAACAAGCTACCTGGAGTGCAAGTTATTCCTAAGCAAAAGCACAGTTTCAAATCAATCGGATATATACACCGATTGATCAGTGAATCTACTTCATTTTAAGTGATATAATTTTTGGAAGACATCATATTAGCACTTAATGATAAATTGACAGGAAATAAGATACTGAGAACCTCAAGACAAAAGCACAGCTATTATTCAATCGAATATATATATCAATGAATAGGCGTACCCTTTTTAACTTGACTGTAATACATTTTAGAAAGTACCAATCTTAATTTTGGGATGACATATAAACATCCACCTATAATAATACGGTCACTCACTGACAGAGCAGCAGTAAACAAAATACTCGAAGCTCCAATGCTATTCAACCATTCTACAATTAGATATATACGCAGACCGATAAATGTGTCTAATTCAATCCAAGTGAAATAATTATCTGAATCCATTAATTAATTTAATTAATTAATCTAGCTGATCGTAAGCGACATATGGTTTTATGGTTCCCTAGCAATACAAACTAAGGCATAATCTTTATATAGATTTTTAGTAGGTTGTTAACGCTTTTGACGTATATAAAGAGTACTTGAAGTTGTGAGGATATGTAGTATACACAGAAGATGTACCAATGTCTCTTTCAATCCTTAACTAATATTGGAATTAAATTATACATTTAAACAAAAATCAGATACATATGGAACGTACTAGTACTAGTAACTATACTAATAAATCTTTAACTTTAGGGCACTATTCCAAACTAAAAATTGTATTTAGACAAATTTTTGATACATCCTAAACAAAATACAGGTCTATCATAACCGTTTCAAATGAATGGTTTTCGGAAAATTTTAAAACATCTTAAGAAAATAAAACAAATGTTTTCAATTATTATCCAATCAGTCTTTGACTGGAAGCCGTTACTCTGAACTCAAAACAGTATTCTGATCATTTTTAATACATCTGAAGCAAAACATAGTAATTGGTCTAGTAAATATATAGCTGGTGGTAGATATTCAAACCCAAAATAGTATTCTGACACATTTCAATGAACTACAATCAAAATATAGTAATTGTTTTAGTCAGTCTTTAACTGATGGTTGCCATTCCGAGTCCATGCCATTCAGCCAACTTTCAGTAGGTATGTAATAAGAATATATAATAATAGTTGTTGTAGTCAGTCTGCGACTGGACAAAGAACGCTACTCTGAACTCAAGATTGTGTTCTGATCATTTTCAATAGGTCTTAAGCAAAACATAGTAATTGATCAAGTAAATATGTAGCAGGAGGGAGATTTTCAAACCCAAAATAGAATTTTGGAAAATTGATATACATCATGAGCAAAATAAAGTAATTTTATTAATCAGTTTTTAGCTGGAAGACGTCATTCTAGTTCAATGGCATTCGAAAAGATTTTAATATATTAAGAGAAAAAAAAATAATTATTCTAGCAAATCTATGACTGGAGGACGCTACTCCGAATCCAATCATATATAGTATACTAACAAAAGTTTAAGACATCATAAAACTGAAGAGATCTCTTTTATAATATTTATTGTTGGTATTAAATTTAAAATTAATCATACTCAAATTGACAGCCGACTTTATATACATTATAAGGAAAGTCATTTGAATTGCCAACGTAAGCCAAAATTGATAACAAAAATAAAACTTTTGGCATTCGCAAACATTAATTAGTTTTTAATACATTTCAGGCTTAATGCATTAATAATTATTTTCGAAAACGTCTCAAGCAATTTACATTCTGAGGTTTATTAATTCGCCACAAATGTACCAAAATAGCTTGAGAATATTTTTGCGTACTTGTGATGAGATATCTTTGACCCTCCAAAGTATCTGCAGCAAATATGAAATATTATGAATTTATTAGTTTTCTTACACAAAGTATCTATTTATGAACGAAAATTATTATAAACATTATTATAAACATTTGCTAAAGAAAATAAATAAATAAATAATTTAATAATAATTAAGCTAAAAATAAAAATTAAACTCTTCAGGCTGACTAATATTTTCTTAATAATTTTTTTTCATATTTTGCAAATATTTTCACATATTGTGTGTATGTGTGCATGCATATGTATGTATGTAGGTATGCTTAAATAAAGTTGCCGAAAATTATAGAAAGCTTCACGATGGCTAATCTCAGGTAAAAATCGTAATTACTCAAAATTTGAGTCAATTTAAAAATATATTTAATGAACGAATATTTTCAAAAAAAAAGCTTTTCCTTTGGTTTTATTTTTAATAAAATAAAATCCAAGAATTTTCCATACAACAGCAACAACAACAGCAAATAAATGAGCAATTAACACAGATATCTGCCGAAAGTGTGAGATGAGCGTGAAAATTTTATTAGAAAAAAGTATATATATATATATATAAAATTAAATATGCGCGCCGAATGTGCGACTATAGCTGGCATATATATTTCATACAGCTCTAGATACATGGAAGATAATGCCCAGAAATTCACTCAAAAACGCCAACATACACGAAAAGCTAATGTGAAAACTTAGGAAAATAGAAGACAGAAAAGAAAAACAAATTTCCACTCAAAATGTAATTTGGTTCAAATAGAAGGAAAACACATTTCGGCCAGCACAAATTCACGAAATACTCTTTATTCGAACGACACGGGGATCTCTTGTTCAGTAGATCACCAGCCTTACTCCGACGTTTATTACGAATTATTCGGTGACTCGGTGACAACTACATACGTTTCTTTTTGTGGATAGCTTTAATTTGAAATAAAAAGAAATATTTGGTATTTTTGATATATTCTTGCGTTAAGGAATAAGCGGGCGAGAAAGAAGTGAAATTTTTTTTTTATAAAAAAATTGCAATTTTTATTATTAAATAATTAATAAAGAAATTTAAACATAATGTCTTCATCCCAAGCTGTACGCTCGTCAAAATACTCCTACAGGGCCACTTCAACTGGACCCGGTGTGGCTGATATTAACATCGAATACTCAGCCGATTTGAGCGCCCTCTCGCGCTTGGAGGTAAGCCACAACGTTGGACTTTAAAATATTGGAAAGAAAAAAAATTTTCTGTGAAAATGTGAAATGAAAATATTTAAAAAAATATATTTTTTTAAAAACCAAAATAAAAGCAACTTTGGAAAAATCAAGAAAAAATGATAAAGTATCGCAGCTAAAGCGCTGCCAAAAAATGTGAACGAATGAACCAAATGTGAACGACACTGTGGAATGATCTTATGTAACAAATTCTATAAGTTGTTAAATACTTAAATTAAAAAAAAAAAATAATTAACATGAAATTTAAATATTATTAAAAAAAAAATTTAAATATATGAAAAATAAAAATGTGAAATGTGCTCAATTAATAAGTGACTTCTTTTTGCAGGACAAAATCCGTTTGCTCCAAGATGATCTTGAAGTTGAACGTGAATTGCGTCAAAGAGTAAGTATACATATACAATCATATAAAAAAAAATATTTAAATTATTAATTAAATTAATTAAATAAATATATATTGAAATTGTTGGAAATTTTGCAACAAATTACTATGAGCAAACCTAAGCAGTAAATGTCGAAATTCTTATTTGAAATCAGCACACATTTCAGTTGTGTAAATGTCATTTTGTTAATTAGCTAATTAAAGAAAGTACTTGAAAATTAAGTGTGTAAGATACACAAAACTGTTAGATACAGAAAAAAATTTCAAAAAATTATTTAAAAGTCATGCCTATATGCCTATATGCCTATACGTTCTTAATCAAATAATCGATAGAAATTCGGATATTGAATTTTCGCATAATAATGATGTGCATTGAACTTCAATTGTATATAAGAGCAGTGAAGAAGCTAAATATTTACAACAAAAATATTAGCACTAAGAGTAGAAGAGCATTTGGTGATAAATAAGTTAGAGAGACAACAGCAGCAGCAGGAAAATAATGTAAATTGACAATGACAACAACTGCTGCCACATTTTGTGGCATCAACAATTTCTACAACACGGCAACTTCATTCAAAATCCAAAAAAAAAATAAAAAAATAAAATGTAAATGTGTTCTTGCAATTATTTTCATGCAAAAAGTACGCATGAAATGCGTTGCCACAACAACACTGAGATACTTCTTCAGATACCGAAGAGTATAGGAAGCAGCCAGCGAATAAACGTACTCACATCTTAAAAATTATAGATAAAAAGTAAACGTTACAAATTTAGAAAATTCGTTTGGCCTGGGGCTATGTAGGCAGCAGTCTTACGGCTTAGGTGTGGACATCTACAAATTTTTATTTCAAAATTAATGCTTAAAGATTTTTAATAGCCAAAAATTATAAATGACAGAAAAAGATTTTTATTTTATTTCTTTGAAAAAACCTAGAAAGCAGAGGAAATTATATAAATTTCATAGAAAATGATAGAAGAGCTGGATTTTTTAGCTCAGACAGTGTTTAATTATTAAAACAGTTGCAAAGATATTTTTTACGAAAAATATGAACATGATAAAGTATTTTGAAATAATTTTTTTAGCAATGATAGCCTTTATAAAAAATTAAGTTAGACACTAAGACTAACAACAAAATACTTATTACAAATTAAATTAGTCACACACCTCAAAAAAAAAAAAATTATAATGCTCGCTGTACGTCTTTCCAAATAAACGCCTAGATCTCTGATATTTATCTATAGTATCTTGTCTAAAATAAAATACTAAGAGTCATCCTTTATGGAAGGTTTTATCATAATATTTAGCAGTATACAGTTAGCAGTATATCATTGTGACTTCTAATAATATATAGAGTCTCATAAATGAATGAAACTATTAATAACTATTGAAACTATTAAATCCTAAACTCCTTTCATGTTAAGTATTGAAACTGCTATTGAATTATATTAATTTAGATTAGAATTTAATAGAGATTTGAACTTCCAGCGAGATAGATGGGTACAATAGAAAACCTTTATTTTGGAATTCTAAGCTTATTTCATGATTATTAAATAAACTTTAGAGATTTGAATTAAATAGAGGTCAAGCTTCCAATAAGATAGAGCATCGCGATCTTAATAGATCTGTGCATATCTCATGTAACAATATAACTATATCTGATGTAAATATATTTAAAAAACACAATTTAAATAATTTAAAATTAAATAAGACAGTTAATTATTTATGTAGATTTAATCCTTGAAATACAAACAATAAGTTTATGTGTTAAGTTTATATGCAAGTAAGTTACTAAATGCTTTTATAGACTACCTACTCACTTTTGTTATAAGTCATTTAAATAAAATATTAGAATATTAGTTTTAAACGATGCCTGTTATATACTTATGGAAC
>NC_051846.1:19192042-19217473 GCF_002237135.1 Teleopsis dalmanni
AGTAACTTAAAGTGAATTTTAAATGAATGAAAGAATAAAAAAAATTGTTTACGGATAAAAAGTAATCAATTAAATTAAATGATTTAACAAAACTAAGCTGTTAAAGCTGTTTAAGTAATATTAGACCATTTATAACTATTCAACTAAGGAGATTTTAGTTAATTAAGTGATTTAGAGATATTGTGCAGCAATATTGCCGTTGTGACTGCATAATTTGGTATTGAGCACATGTAATGTGAAAGTCAATTTGTTAAATAAGCAAAAAATAATAGTAAAATTAATAATACTTTTATTATCTTAGAGTAGCATACAAATTAGTTATTTAAAGTAAGAATAAATTAAATAAAATATATGTAAATTACAAATAAATCTTTTCCGTAAATTTTGTATATAAAACATATGAAATTACTTGAAATAAATAAACCAAATTACTATTCCTTACTAAGCACTTCATGTATAATTTATTTTATATTATTTATTTGTGGTTAATAAATCAATTCCATATTGCTTGCAATTTCTCATTAAAAGTTGCATTCCGCACGAAATAATGCAATGCGCAACGTATTCGCAGGTAAACAATGCACTCCTTAGCCATGCAAGTCCATAATATTATTTTATATTTAAGACTATAAAAAACGTCTATAAAATTTTAAATATATTTTGTTGCACACAATTGTAAGTAACCAATGCATTGGCAATGCAAAAATGAGCAATATACAGTTGCACATCATTAACAAATTGCATCTGCTCGCAAAATACTTGTGGGCACTTGGAAACTGTAAACAAATAGTTTACCAGATTAAAATGTAGGTGACCGGGTAAAATTAAAGGAGCTTAAGCGATCTGAGTAAAATCTGTAGGTTGCAGTTGTCTTATGAGAGTTTCATAAGTTTCATGCATTAAGCATAGCAAAGATGTAACATTTATTGCTGGGAGGTATCGAATATTGCCGATTTTATTGCTAAAAAGTATAAGAGCAATAAAATTTGAAAGCCTTGTGAAAGCAACACTTGCAGCTTTTGGGCAACTAACTTTCAGCCGCAAGTTAAATGCTTAATTGGGTAACGATGATTGTGGTTAAAAAGAGTGCAGCCTATCGATTTTCTTAATGCTTCAATAAATTACAACTAAACACAATCTTTTGGTTATTAAAATCGCCATACGTGGTTCACATTTGAAATATTGAAGAAAATTCGTTAAAAAATATGAAGTGCCTGCAATGCGCAATGTTTGGTGAATTGGAGCACCTGTTGGCCACAATCGAGTCATTAAGGTAGCTTGTTAGTTTGTTAGTTTGTTAGTGCGGCAGCAATAAAGAATTTGCTTGCGAAATGCACTTTGGCAACGGCAAAGTCGGCGTCATCATTGTCTGCTGCATGCAACAACGCAACAAAATCTACGAAATCTACGAAATTTGTTCAAATATTAAAAACATTATGAAGATTGCGCGCTTGTGCCTGTCGTTCAATTGCGTCAAGTTTTTCACCAGCAACAAAGCACCGAGCAAAACTAATTAAACATTTGAAGTTTTCGTTTTCAGTAACATTTTTTTATATTCAATTTTTGGTAGCAGCAGTTCAGTTAAACTTTACAAACATTTTAACAAATAATTGTAACAAAAAGAACTCTGGCTGGAGATTGAATCGGTTCTAGAGACTTAACCCAAACGCTACACCAATATCGCTTCTCACAGTTCAGTAGCAATGACAGTCAAGCAAAACTAACAAAATCAGCAGAAGCTTGAAAATATAAAAAGAACACATTGTTTTTTTTGTGGGAAGGAGCTAAAATGATTTATGCACTGTCAAACCAACCGTCGTCGGAATGGTCTGCCTGACTCCATAACATATTAATTTGTAAAATACGAATTAAAACACTTCCTCTTCGAATAAACTTATTTCTCCCTGGACCGCTTTTGCATAATTTCAGGGAGGGTGTCTTTTATATTGACCTTGCAAGTCAATTCATATGTATTTTTTAATCTATCTCCAGACCTTTATTTTTTCACTGAAGTTTTTAATGTCTGCCCTATTTATTACTCTAGCTTCTGCGTCTCTTTTGTAGGTCTAGTTTCTTCACTTTGAATACTTAAATCACATATGACTATCATTCGTCAGTTCCTGAGTAGATACGTCTTTCTCGGTTGCATTTATGACGACGGAGACTATCACCACGCAGAGTACATCTTCTATTATTGTAAAAGATATCTCACCAATTACACCCATTAATATTAATGCAGTATTATAAAGCAAAACTTTTATTTAATATTTATGATAAGAAGTCCAGCGGACGGCAAATAGCTGCAATCTTTTTATATATATGGTATATAGATATAATTATTGCAGTTTATAAATTTTTTTTGTAATATAACAAATTTTATAAATTAATAAAAAGCTAAGATACTACTATAAAAAAGTTATAGAATAAAATACTGCTAGTATTAATATATTATTACTATGAAGAATACAATTGTTTAAAGTTAGCTATAAGTTATGTGTACATGATATTTGTGATATTTAATATTGGTTATCTGCCTTAAAGATATAACACCACAGTGTTTATAACACATATTAAGATAATACGTCAATATGGAGTTTTTGACATATTTTGGTATAAGCCTTTCGGATGACGTCAAGAAAAATCTTTCTTATTATCGTCAAACACTTTTATACTTCTTTGAAGGAACAATTGATCTTACATAACTAATGCATGTTATTGCTAATGGATATTGTGCAGCCGTGACTACTTGTTGAAAAACACGATTAGTCATCGATTCTAATTTCACAGTCTCGTGTTCTAAGCCTGACATTTGCATTCCAACAAATTATATACGGACTATAAACTAATTAAATAATAATTATAATAATTAAAAATTCGATTTTTTCCTAAGATTACTAATGATACTCGAACTTGAAAATATTCTAAATAGCCAAATTTCAATAAATTAATTAAATTTTTGTTGTTGTTTCTTCATTACTATTCGAACCCTTCTACTTTTCTTTTCGTCATAAGACACCTCACATTCTACAAATTGAATCAACCTTAATAAATTCGTATTTTCAAAGATGTCTGTTTATTTTGGAACAATGTATAGATGCTTTTCATTAGCTATCTAAGAGTTTGTATTGGATGAGATTGTTTATTTATAAAAACCATGAAAATAAAATATTTAATAAACAGAATGAGCACATTGAAATTGTAGCAAAATAAAATTTAATGCTGGACTTCAAATATTCGTTTACTCCAAATTTAATTTTTATTGAAATTGAATTTTTTTGGATTTTAATTTTTAGTTGCACAAACCAAATATATTTGAGTTGCTTGCAACAATTGCAATTGTTTTAATGCGCTGCGGTTGGCTCGTTTACTGCACACCATAAAAAATAAAAAGAGCGGTGGACAGGCAGACAGGCAGGCAGGCTGGTAGGCTGGCAAATGGACGCTCGGACGGACAGCGAATAGACAGCAAACAGACTGATTTGTTTAATATTGCATAATGGCGCATAACAGTGGCAATACCGCTCTGCAGGTCCATTAAGAGGTACATATCCGAAATATTTAAACATTTTTAAAAAAAACTATTGTTTTTTTATTTTTTATAATTAATTAGTGTTTGAATGTTTGAGTCGCACCGAAGGCGAACAGTCGAAATAGTTTCAAGTTTCGATGCACCACAATTAAAGGCAGATTCGTTTCGCAATTACGTTGCACTTAACTTTGAATTAAGTCACAATTAAATTAGTTTTATTTCGGCTTCAAATGCGCATAGTTTCCGCTGAGTGGGGAAAACTACTTAGTGAAATAAAACAATTAACAGAAACCGTTTTCCTAAAACCACAAAAGCTATGGTGCAGCAGCGTGGCGTGAATGCAAACGAAGTAAAATGCTTTGAATTGCATTTAATGAACTGCAATGTTGCACATCATTAAATTAGAGTGCAGTTGGCCGGTGGTTAGCGGTTAGTGGCGGCATGGTTAAAACGCATTTAACTGTCTCACAGTGTCGACTACATTTGGAGCTTGTTAAGTATTTGGGTCAAACTCTTTTCAGATAAATTTGAATACTGCAACTCTGCTACTCTGCTGGTTTGCTACTCTGCTATTTCGGCTCCCACACTGCTCCGACGATGTTTAGTTTTTTGGCATTTTTTGCAGATTATGTGTCAAATATTGTTGTCATTTTCTTCGAGATCGTGGCCAACCTGTCACTGCACTAAAGTCTATTTCATTTTTAACAATTAAATTAGTTGCAAATTTGGGTTTATGTGCTGCAATGCATAAAAATGCTTCATTGGAGGCCGTTGAAGATCTTCTTTCGCTACCGTGCGCAATATTCAAAGTGAATGAAATGTTAATAATTTCAAGCTTATCCGAAAATTCATTTGCTAAAGACATTCAAAATAAAAATAAGTTACTTAATTGCTGTTAGTTGAGACATTAAAAACTAAATTTAATGAATTCAACTTTTACTGTAATTTTATTGCTCTATTTTTAAACGTATCTCATAAATTTCGGCTGTTATTTTAAGCGAAGATGAAGTTTTAAAATATAATTGAATACTTTTTAAAATACTTGCGTTAAATAGGAGATTTATGCCAATGTCATGGATAAAAGTTTGTGGGGATTTTACTTAACAACATAAAACTGATTATACAATACATTTTTAGTTAAAAAATCACCAGTTACTAAATATAACAACATTTGTTTTAATGTTGAAAAATTTTTAATTATTAACTTATAGTAAACCAGTAGAATTCATTGAATATATAGTGTATTAATATTCCAAAAATGTTATAATAATTTATTGTTTAAATTACCAAAAAAAATTTTTTAAAAATAATTCTAATTCTAAATATTTCTAAATAATGATCTATTAAAAAAAATTTATTTGTTTTTAAAGATTTTATTTTTACCAATATTTCGACTATAATATAGTCATCATCAGGGTACTATGAAAAAAATAACAAAATTATTTTTAAAAAAAATGTTATAAAAAATTTGTGTAATATTAATAATATATATAATACAAAAAAATCAAATGAATCAAAATAATATAAAAATAATTTTTGTTGTTGTATTTCACCATTTTTCAAAATTTCTCTATTAAATATAATAGTTTCTATAAAGAGAAATAGTCACTACCGTGATAGTGACGTTAAAATCAAATTTATTATAAATTTATTAATATTAAAAAATCAAACTAATAATCTGAAATAAATAAATTTTATAAATTACTTTTTTATTTACTTTGCTGCCCATTCCAGACATTAGTCAGCTAGCCCGTGACTTTTCCTCGCCAGTTGGTAGTACCAAGTTCCTTCATATCTATGGTCACCTGGTCCTTCCACCGAAGATGTGGATGTCCTCAAGCGCATTTTCAACCTATGGGTACCGACATAAACACACTTTTAGCAGGAGCATTTTCTTACATTAGCACGAGTTGACTTAGCCAGCAAAACAGCTAAATTTTTACGCACTTATACAGCTAAGCTTTCCATCTTACACTAACGCGTGAGGCATCAAAGATCTCTTAACGTTTTCTCATCGCTGTTGGTAAACGTCATAGCTTCTGCACCATACGACAGAACTGGACTGATAATAGAATTTATTGGAGGATTGAATAATAGAAAGACTATTTATCATTGATCGGTGTACTATAGTACCTTGGACTATCCTTTACAAGAAGCACATATAAAGTAATAATTTAGGATGCACACTGAAGTGTTGCCAATAAAATAAAACTGATGCTTTGTTAAAAAAAATAGTACATGAATAAATGACTCTAAATCAATTCAAATGAAGTTTATTTTATATAAAATCTTATGCAACAGTGACTTTATACAAGTGCCAGATACTTCAAACTGAACAAGTAAAATACTCAGCTTGATCAGAGTCTTATGTGAAGCTCTCATATATTTTAAAAGTAGAAGAAACTGTCAAGAAATTTGATCAAATAAAATATAAATATGGGAATCTGTTTCAAAATCTAATATAGATATTCTAAAGACGTACTAGTAAAAAGAATGTTTACAAAAATACCAAATTATACTTTTTTCAGGGATACTATACTATACTGTGAACTAAGAATTCCAATGATATACTTAGAAGCCAGAAATATCGGTAGCATTTATCATAAACAGCGAGCAAAAAGTACCCACCGGAACCATCAGACTTCAAGTGTACTGGGCACAGAAACTTTTTACTCAGACGTAATAAATACTCTCAAATTTACGTAAAATATAAATTATTTTTATATTATATTGTATTTTATTTAAATTTTAATTATAAGTTATAACCAAACCCTTCGGCCGATAGCATTAAATAAACGAAATTAAAAACAAATAGGATATTATTAATACATTTAATATTTATAAATTAAGAAATAAAGAGGTTATTATTAATAAGTTTAATATTTTCAAATCTGAGCAAGAATTGCCAGCTTTGATTAAAATTACCAAAAGTTTTTAAATATAATAAGTAATATTTCAACAATTATCTTAGTTTTTTAATTAAAAGAAATTAACTGCAAGATCTGTCAGACTTGTTAAAACAGGAGCGCAATGTACCGATTCATTATGAATTATATTCCGTATGATACACAAAGAGAAAAAAAGTGATCTTGAAAATTGATACTTATGACAAACAGGTAAACAGGTAAACCTAAATAAACCTAAACCTAACAAGAACCCAACATAGGGTTATTACCTTGAAGTATTTACGATAAAGTTCTAGGATAGGAATAGTTTGGCATACGAGGGGGATTATGTTATCATAGTGATGATGCGTTAGACATGCTTTTACTTTTTCTCCAAAAAAAAAAAACGAAACTCTGTACATAAAATAATTTTAGTTTGGTTAAGGAACTTGGTATGATTAAATATAACTAGTCTACCTAAAGCTTTTAATCATTACATCCAGACTCGATGATAAAATGGATTTACAAATACTTTCTCAGTAAATTCAAGCACTGTAAGTATAGTTAACATTAGTTTTAATTTATTAATTGGAATAGGTCGTAGTAGAACGTTTTTTTCTGTCCAAGTAGCTGACGATTTTTCTTACCAAACACCCGGATATGATATTTTATGTTTGAGAACTAACCTGCATGGTTGATTAAGGAATAATTTCAGTTCAAAAAATTTAACTAGAGATACTTAAATATGTTATTGGGTTTACAACTACTTTAAAATCTTAATGTACCCAAACATTTGTATTAGCCAAGCTCAAAATTACCCTAGGTATTGCTGTCAAGAGCATATTCTCTGGTAATTAGTGAACTCTTACAGTTTGAAAATACCATTCTTAATTATTTAAAATTATCTAAGACGAATTCGAATAGCAAAGAAAAGACAAGGACAAAAATTTCAATACATTAAATAAAATTTTTGTCCTTGTTTTTTCTTTGCTATTCAAATCCATCTAACTTTTACATAGTTTCTTTTCGTCATAAAGACGCGTCACTCTCGGCAAGAAAATATTAACATTTGTTAATTCGTTCCTTGTTAATTCGCTTAAAATATATATAAATTTACGGGAAAATTAGAATTTACCCTCAATTGAAGAATACATATGCCTCGGTTATTTATATCTATTTTTTTAGAGAAAACTGCGGTTTTATATTTACATGACTACTGCCAATTGCTTGTAATTCCACTTTATTAAGTTATAGTGGCAAACTTTATTCTTAAAAATACCTTTCGGAACAAACTTTTACAAATTTAATAGATTTTTTATGCGACTGGACTCATTCGTTTCGGTACCTGTAGCAATTAAGTATTTTATATTTGGTTTTTACACTCGGAGAGGTAACAATTATACTACAAATATAGCTGCATTAATTGTAAAATGTTATATGCAGCGCTAATAGTAACCGGTGGATCTTTAATTATTTTTGGTGTATTTCACAGAACTATTTTAAAATTACCTTGAACAAGTGGACAAATTCAATTGAAAGTTTAAAGTGATTCATCATTGGTTTGGTGTTAATAATGGGCTATATAAAATCTTTAGTCAACACATTTCCACATTAACCAGAATAATGTTAGCATCGGTAATTTAAGATATAAAACTTTAATTTTTCGTTCCATTCTTCAACATAAATTTTTCTAGTATCAAAATGACTCAATAGAACTTCAGCAATAGATATTTGTACAATTTACAATAGATTAAGGTCGTAAAAAGTTATTGCTTTAAGCAAATAAATAGATGAAGTATTTTATTTACTGTAACTGATTTCTATTCTACTTGATTTTAATTTTTTTACAAAGTTTTTAAACAATAAAACGATCAAATTTTCTTAATAAAATTAAATACTATTCTTCAAGCAAGGCTAAGACACCGATTCCTAATCAAGTTCAGTACTGAATACTTTTAAAATTTGGTATTTTATAGAACCATTAAGTTTATATTACAAATATAAAATTTATGTTGTAATTTTAATTATCGTCTTTGCTGTTAATTTTTAATAAATGCAGCATTTATCATCGAATTGCAACATTTGCATAAAGTTAACATTTTACCTTCATGCAAAAAGTCTGTTACTAAAATTAATGCGAAATTCGAATGTTCCTAAGACCGCAGCCATATGTTAGCCTAATGCTAATGCTAAATACCCATACAAGCAGACAGACACTAACATCAAATGTTGCAACAAATTTCAGACGTTGTTGCATTTGTGTTTTTGGTCTATTTTAAAATATTTTATTTGCTTTTGTTTTTGAAGTTTTTTCTTCTTCTTGGTTTTGCTGTGAATTAATTGTTGTTAGTGTAGTTTGAGCTTTTCAAAGTGTTTTTTTTTGCTTTGATTTGAATTTGTTGTGTTGTTTTTCGTTTTGTTGCGGCTTTTTGTTGTTGCATATGTTGCTGTTGCTGTTGCTATTGCTGTTGCTATTGCTGTTTCTGTAGCTGCATTGTTGCCGCTACAGCTGTTGCCAGTAAGCATTGGGTAGCAATCACTTTCTTCCTAAATATATAAAAGCAACAATTTTTCGTTGTATCAGCATTATTCAGTAGTGGAAAGTGGTTTCGTTAAGTTCGATCAGCTCAAAATAGTGATCTCGTACTATAACTATTCAAAGAAATCTAAATAATAAATTTAAAAACAAAAAACAGTTTTATTTTTTTAAACAAATTATATTTGAAATATTAAAAAAAAATAAATTAAACAATTAAAATGGCACTTAAGGTGAGCAAAGGATATGTAAATGTGTTAATAAAGTGTTTGTGTGTATATACGTAAAGGACTTTCAGGATAAAAATATCGTAAAGCAAACTTTGAGAATATTGTATATATTAAAAACACAATAATATAATTTTTCTTAAAAAATAGGCCCAATTGGATTTATAATAAAATTAGTTCAAAAAATAAAAATATTGTTAATATTAATATAATGATATTCAGTGAATACTGTGTTGTACATTTGTTTATTAATAAAAACAGACATGTTTTATAAAATATAAAAATATTTTAAATAAATATTTTTATTTAAAATATAATAATAGATATAAAAAAAATATTAATAAAATTATTTAACTTTACATACATACGAAATGAACTTCAAATTTATACACAAAAGGAAAAAATACTTAAATAAAATAAAAAATATAGTACTATAAATGAAATATTATATATATAAAACAAAAAATTTAAACACAAAATAAAAAAAATATAGTAATAAAAAAATAAAAAAAAATATTTATAAAATTATTCAACAACTAATTACACATAGAAGAGGAACTTCACATTTGTATACAAAAGGAATTAACACATAAATAAATTTAATAATTAAAAAAAAATATTTATACAGAATAATTTTAAATGATTCTCCGTAATTAAAAAATTTTACACTAGTTGCAAAAGTTTGTATATAAAATATTATTAATATTAAGTATTATTGCTATAAGACTGAAATATTAAATAAACACTGACTTTTGTTTAAAAAAAAATTAGTAGTACTGATGTTTTAGTGTTTTTAAACAATGTGTTAAATATTCATTAAATAAAGTTTTATTTTATTAATAATTATAATTTATTGATTACATTTCTTAAACTAAATAACATAGTTTAAAATTGTTCTGTATTTTGTATATTAAAGGAAAACTAAGCTTTTAAAACAATATTTTAAAAGTTTAATAATTAACAAAAACTTAAAAATAATATTAACATGTATAATATATTACAAGTATAATATATTAATATATGTTGAATATATATGTAAAAATAATAAATTAATAATAAATAATTTAATAATTATTAAATAATAATTATTTATATAATTTTCTGCTTAAATATGCAAGCAACCACATGTTATTTGCATCTGAAACAATAATATGGTATTGATATTAAATATAATTATTTTATTAAATTTAAACTTTAAACAATTTAAATATAAAAATTAGGTTGATTTTATTTTAATTTTTGTAAGTAAATTATTCTGAAAAACATGATTATGTTCGTAAAACATATAAAATATAAGATTTGTTATATATACCTTTAATTTATATATTATATTTAATTGTAAAATTCAGATGTATTTATATGTAAAATGTAAATACATATTTTTAAGTTTAATTAATTTTTTTTTTTAAATTTTATTGTAGTCTCAATATTGTTTTTTATAATTCAAACTAATAGCTAAAAATTTTATGAATTAATAAAATTTCGTAAGTTGTACCCAATACAAAACTTATATATAAATTTGTTAAGGATTATATATTAATCAAAAGAAATGTTTATTAGTTATTAATATTAGTTTATTAGTTAAACAGAAGCCAAAGCGCCAATTAACAGCATTAAAAACATTTATTCATAGAATTAAAAACTAATGAATGAGTTCTAAAAAAATAATTTTAAATTTCTAAACTTTAACATTTAAAAACCTAAAAACATTATAAAATTAATATAATATTGTTGTATAAATATTATTACTTAATTATTATTTATGTAATTTTGTATACTTTAATACTACAATTTTTATTTTTTTTTTAATTATTTTTTATGATTTTATTACTTATTTCACATATTATAATATATATATATATATATAATATATATTTAATTTAATTTAATTTAATTTATTATTTTATATACTTTTTAAAAATGTTTTTGTTACAAGCAATATAAACATTTTCAAAATATTGATTAATTTTGTAATCATTATTATTTTTTTATAATCTTATTAATAACTTCAATTACTTATAATGTACCAAAAGTTATATTATTTATATATATTCTGTAATTAGTTGCATGTTATATAAATGAAAATTTTTATTTCAATATTTTTTATTAAATATATTTTTTATTGTTTATTAATTTTGTAATTATTATTATTTTTTATAATACAAATTGTTGTTGAAATTTATATAGTTTACACACATTTTGTGAATATAGTTATTTTATTTTGATTTATTACAAATTATAAATTTCATGTTTTTTTAAATATATTTTAATTGCTTATTAATTCTGCAACTACTACTTTTAGACTATTAATTAGATATTAATTTTTTTTTATTATTGCAATGTAAAAAGGCAATAAATCAAAAACCATAAAAATGTATTAAAAATGTGGTTACGCGATGTGAAATCACTAAAATTAAATTATTTTATGTGCAATAAATAATTAAAATGTTTGTAATTTATAGACGTAAAAGTGATAGTGTTTGCAAATAATTAAAAAATTACACAATATAATTGGTAATAATGTTTTAATTGTTTTAATAAAAAAAATGCAATGTTATTAATATTTTAATTATAATACTCGTATGATTCATTGAATTTAATATAATAATTTTTAATTATTTTATTTTAGTATTTGATTTTCGCATCAGCTCTTTGCCTTACATTGGCCTATCCCTTGGATCATCATTATTATGAAGACCATCATGGAGGTTATGAACATTTGCAACAACATGAGGAGCCTGTCCATCATGAATACAGTCATCATCAACTGGAACGTATCTCATTGAGTGAACATGAACCTGAGCATGAACATGAACACCATGAAGATGAACATGTTGATTATTATGTAAGTAATTTGCTTTATAATGCTTCTTTAGAGAGATCTTAAAATAATAAATGACATGAAGTATTTTTTTATTTTGAAATGCTTGTGTTGAAGCAGCATTCAATATTAAAACCTTCTTTAGATAGAAGACAGACAATAGAAAAAATGTTTCCTATTAAGTTCAGAAATTGATTAATATTTTAAAAAACTCACCAGATTTAGAAATATATATATGAAGTATATCCATATATATATGCTATGATATGTAGTAGAAATATAGCAAATGATACTATTGTTGTTATAAAAATCTAATGAATACATGAGTGAGACGGACAAGATTGAGTAACATTACACTAAAAACAAATATATAGTTAGAACGAATTATGTGACATTGTGATTCGTAATAGGTAAAACAAATTCTTTGTCATTATAATGGTAATTATTATTATCATTCATTGTTAGGACATTTTCAAATATAGCACGTATTGAGCAGCTTCGCTCATCTTCTCCAACATTCTTTTCAAACCATCTGGTTTCAATGACAATTCTTATAAATTTTCATAAGTTAACTATGTAATAAATTGGATATATAATTACTAAATAAAGGAAATATACAAATAGTAAATAAACTATGTAATTATTATTCATATATTATTAATGTTATTATTTAAATATATTTCTTTATTATTTTATTGTATTCTTATTATACAAAAGATATTATAGAATATTTTAATAAATGTTGAATTTTCAGGCACCACCAAAATATGCTTTCAAATATGGTGTAAATGATTATCACACTGGTGATGTTAAGTCACAACATGAAACTCGTGATGGCGATTCAGTTAAAGGTAAATAGTTTATAAATATCAATAGGATTAAATAATTTATTTATGCCGTTTATTTATGTCATTTTTAGGACAATACTCCCTTGTCGAACCAGACGGTTCCATACGTACCGTAGACTACACTGCCGATAAACATAATGGATTCAATGCTGTTGTACACAAGACTGCACCAGTCCATGAACACGAAGAACACGAACATCATTTCTAAGCCTAAACCATAATTAGCGATAAACTTGCAGCAAACATATGCCAATTGTTAACATTAATGCTCTCAATAATGGTTAAAAACAAAATTAACTAAATTAAAGTATTTCATCAGAAACGACTAGAAAACACATCAAAGCTTATCGATTCATTTACTATACAAATCAGCCACAAACATTTCGTCTAATGTGAAACTAACAAGTCAACATTGTTTTAAATTTTCATTACTTCATTGTCAACTTCATAATTACGATATAATTAATGTATTTTCTGTGATAGCGTTTAAATCTTTTGCTCGGTTTTTATTCTTAAAATAGTCACTATCTTTAACTTTAACTTGTAACTAAACTATTCTAATCTGCTCTGGACTGTTACTTTAATGAATAATTATCTTCGCTTAAACTTACGATGCATTTGCAGTTAGGCACAATATAATGTAATGTAAATGTAATGTATTTGTAATGTATTAAACTTAAATTTCATATTAATTTTATATTTAATTTCTATTAACAACTGTTTCTTTTTAATGTAACAATCAAAAAATAGACTGCTCTTGTTCTTTATGCTAGTTTTATATATGAGAACTAACGAATTTGTTTTAAAAACTTAACTGAACTAATCTACACTCTTTGTTTAAAAATAAAAAATAAAAATGAAATTAATTTTTTTAATTCAATTCTTAGCATTAAAATTTAATGTTTTTATGAAGTATGAAAAATTTAAAAATTTAAAAATGTATTAAATATATAAATTGTTAATATTAAACATATATATTGCTAAAACATAATTTCAGAGATTTTGTTATATTAATTCAATTATATAAAAATTGCATTTTTTTTGTTACATGCACTTTTGATGTAAAATTTGTGCTTTCAATTAAAAGACTTAAACAACGAACTTGTTTGAAGCATGCATGCAATTTGGCGCCAATAATTTCTTAAAAGTTTTACTGGAAAAACTCGCTTGCAGCAGGAAAATGCGAAAATGTATTTTGTAAGAGATTAAATAAATAAAAAAACAAAATTTGTATTCATTACGAAATGGAATTGCAGCAAATGACCAAAATGAAAATTTGCTTTAGACAATATTTGCGTGGAAGCAGCTGTTTTCGTTTGGTGCATGCTACTTTGCTGGACTTAGTAGTGCAGCAATCATTGAACTTGCACTTCCAGTAAATAAACTGAAAAACCATTCAATTAGTGATATATTAAAAAACGAAAGAAACGGCAAATTGAAAATGCGTGCCTAGATCTTGTTTGGTTTTGGCTTTATTTATCTTTCGAGTCTTTCGTGGTACATGTATAGTAAGTAAAATTGTTTATGCCTAGAGCAAATTTATTTGCAAGAAAAAATTGGCATTTGTCTAACCACTTGTCAATGCACAACCAAAACAAAATTTTGAAGATTTTCAATTCATTGAGTTTTTTAAACAACATTTCCAGTAATTACATTTTCTGAGCTCTAATGAAATTATCTAGTAAGTTTTGTAACAGTCGTAATGCACCACAGCGACTTTTGTGTATATCTTCACATATTTTTAAGTTTCAAATGCAGGAAGATTATATCTTCTACTATATAATTTACAATTTTCTTGTTTATTGCAGGTTGAGAAGGAGTTTGGGATTTGCACGTTTTAAATGTTTGATTTATTTTAATTTCATTTCATTATTACAACTCTCGTCTTCATAACTGTTCAAGTCTATTTCTTCTTCAAACTTTAATTTACTTCTTTCGTTTTTGCAGAAAAGTGGCAATTTTTTTCCATTTGTGTAATATTTACTTAAAGCTGCAATAAGCTGGTATAAATTATAGCAATTTTGTAAATAATTTTCAAATATGCAATTACCGTCTTTAATTCGAAGTATTACATTATTTATTACTTTATATAATTATATAATAAGTAATTGTAACAAATTACAAGCTTTTAATAATAATTTTGAAATTAATAATATATAAGCTCCACATTCACTTGTTAATAGTTTTAAGTACATACGAGTATATATTTTATAATATATAATAATAGGTGGCACTGAAGCCTTTCGCTAAAAAAACGTGATAAATAAGGCTTATGATATTAAATCATATGAGTTTTTAATAAAATTTTCATATAATCCTACCTGAAGATAATTGCTTTATAAATCAGGAATAAAGTAATTACATAGATGTACAATGTGACAGACGATTAAAAGTTGCCAACTATTGATGAGCAGCAATGAGGGACTGTAAATGATGTAGAAGACTCCTTAAGATGATTATAACACCTTTAAAGTAAGATAAGAAAGAACAGGGTTCTAGCTCCATGATTGATCTTTTGAGCTACAACAGACCCTAACTGAACAAAAGACATTCCGCCTTCCGGATGAAGGCTAAAATGTCGGTCATTGAGGACCTCCTAATATCGGAAAGGGAGAGCAATTCCCGATCCAGTGACCTCCTCCTGGCCCAGATCAAGGCTGAACAGTTACATAGAATGTGGTTGTCTCCTCTGCTTCTAAGCAGGGTCTACAATCTATCTCTTTGGACAGGCCTACTTTGTTGAGATGGTAACGTGACCCGTGGTGACCCGTTAGATATACCTTTAAAGCAACTATTTTGCATTTTAAGAAATAGTTTTCATATTGAATAGTTTTCATATTGAAATGTTATGCATATAATCAGGATAACATTTTAGTATTTTGTCTACTAAGCAGGGTCTACAATCTATCTCTTTGGACAGGCCTACTTTGTTGAGATGGTAACGTGACCCGTGGTGACCCGTTAGATATACCTTTAAAGCAACTATTTTGCATTTTAAGAAATAGTTTTCATATTGAATAGTTTTCATATGAAGAGATCCTAGTTTTGTCGTTTTAAGTTTAAGATGGTCTTTGAAAGGAGATCCTGCAGTGCTTTAAGATCGTCCAGAATATAAATTTCTAGCCAACTTAGTTTAGGAAATAGCTAAGTACAACTTAAACAATCTCATTTATCTCCTTTAAACGGACGGCAAGAATCATGCCATCCACTCGCATGGTTTCCATAAGCCATCTCATTTTCCTTACAGCTACAGCAAAAGTCATTCGAAGTTGTTAGGATGATTTTCTGCCTGCAAATGAGAGGTGTCGTATAATATTTTTCACTATTAGAAATGTATTAACTTAAGTACAGATGTCCGTATATTATTTATCCAAACTTTATTGTATTCAAATACATAAATTCAAATTAGCATGAACGATGAGAATAATTTTGCCAAGTTTATAGAATATTTACTTTAAGAAAAAAGTAATGCCGACTTTTTTTTTATTTTTTTTTGAAATTGGTATCAGAAACTATTTCGATATGTATTTCTTTTGAGCCAATCGCTATATGTTAAATAGTGAAATGGTACTAAAAATACATCCGTAGTTGAGTTTGTGTATAAGACTGTGTTCTTAATTGTTTAATAATCAGTTAAACCAACAGATAGATAGTTATATAGAGAAATATACAGTGGATAGATAAAATATATTCTTTTTTATTATTGAATAATAGATACTTTTATGTGGAACAATGACAGACAGTTTGTACCTACGAAAGATAGGTTAAGAAACGCTGCTCTAGACTAATGCGAATAAAAATGAACTAATTGAGTCTGACAATATTCTCAAGTATGTTCAATATACATTTTATATATCTATCATCAACAAATTAAAATAGCCCTAAAGATGTCATCTATCTGTCTATAAATACTTAAACTTGTTGCTCAGTTCCTATCAAAATAAATGATATATAAATTCTAGCAGATCAAAACGAAAAATGAAAATAATCGTTTGACTATATCATATTGTGAATCTACAAAACTCTTAAAGAAATTGTTTACATTTCTAAAATAAATATATAGTATTTTATTTAAAAATAAAATATATCTAAATATTTAGTTAAAAATATAGTAATTTAATAGTAAGTAATTTATTTATAACAAAGCCAACAATGCATAGGCAAAGCCAAAGTTGACTGGTTTTGTTTCAAAATGCTAATCAGTTCAGTAAATGGAATTACAGTAATTTTTCGATATATTGTATTTTAAATTTACTCAGCATAAAGATATACTCTTCGCAGATACAATTTACAGTTTTTAATGTATAATTTTAGACGCAAAACTTTTAAACTAAAAACAGTGGCGGTAAACTGCAAACAAACTTAATTCATGCAAACTTTATTATTTCACATCATTACTAATTTTTTAAATAATAATCTTTATAGATATAAATTTTTATAAATAGTCATTTATAAAGATATAAAGATAATTTCATAATAATAAAATAAAATTAGTTGAATAAATTATTTTTGCTCTAACAATAAAAATTAATATAAGCGATAAGCTAAAGCAGTCTTCCAAATATAATTATATCATAATATACATTATCTAGTTATAATTATGAAGTAAATATTTTAATACAATAAATTTATAAATTTATTTCTGTATATAACTTACCATTTAAGAATTTTTTAAAGAGTTGAAAGATATATTGGTCTTTTAAGAGCTAGATTACATTGCTATTTACATATTCCAATTTAAAGTGTTCACACTTGTCTCTATTCCTTACACCGCTTTAAAAATTAAACGTATCCGTCCAATCTCATATGACGACAACTTTGAATAGATGTATTGATTAGAGTTGCCAGTATCAGTCTTAAATGTTTTTTTGTTGATCCGATAAAGCAACTAGTTCGATATTTGGTAAAATCAATAAATAGTATATGCAAATTTATATTATACACATTAATGTTTAATCACCGATTATTTATGCCGCCTTCGATTTGGGTAACACATCTATTGCAATTTTCTTTTTCGTTTGGTAAGTCTCGAGTGAAATGTCTAAGACTCGAGTTAAATTTATAACACTCTAGATATTTTACTAGAGTAGCAAGTTTATTCTGACATTAACAGCTAATTCATATGACCTGACAAATAAAGCATGTTTTAATCCGATATATGTGTTTATTAAATATATAAATGTCTACTAACACTATTAGAAAAACGTTAGATTACTTTTAAAATGTTTAATTGGGCAACAAAAGTTGACAGATCTATATGTAGATTGAATCCAAATTTATCAATCGAAAACGCCATTAGTTAACTTTGACATTCGTTTAATTCTACTTTAAAAATTAATTTAAATATAAAATCATTTTTGTGTTAATATATGTGTACGTGTATAAATCAGTTCTATGAAAGCTCTCATAAGTCTATTTATGTTTCAGTCGAAATGCTTAAGGGTTAGCACTTGATTAAAAGTAATAAATTAACTTAATTTACTGATGGTCTTAACAACTGATATTCTGGCTCTCATTCGAAGGGTGTTATGTCTTCTGTCCAGTAAAGGTCAGTCAGTTATTAGTATAAAATATCAGCCATAGTTCCAACACTCTACAACACTTGCAGTCTTTATTCTAGAATGCTTTTTTCTTCTATTTCTGATTTGCAATATAGACGGCTTATACGAGCATGTGACATTGTTTGACATTACATATTTCAAAATAGTCTATTAAGATTTTTTTAATAGTTACGTGCAATATGTAGACATAATTCTTTAATTTCAATCTTACAATACATTTCATTTGCAAAGAATACTATGAATACTATGGCTCGTATCCACGCGATTTTAGAAAGCTAAAATCTATTATAATATTTTTACTATTGCATATGTATCTAAATTAATAATAGCATTTTACAATATTTCACATGCAAATACAATGTGCTGCATATAACACAGATACCTCCGAACAGTTAAGAAGTTATCTTATCACTCAATTAATTTTTTTTCATTTACACAATATTTTATTTTTTATTTCTATATGAAATAAGCTTATATAGACAGTTTTATGCATTACATTGTCTATTTATATATTTTAAATCATTATTTTATTCATTTTAATTTATTGGCAATTAAAAGGAAATAAAGAGCACATAAATTTAGCAAAAATATACAGTTTGTGAAATCTAAAAGTCTTAAAAATTACTGTGAATAAATATTTATATTGTTCAATCAACTACGAAATGAAATATTAATTTTGTGATTTATTTAACGAACTATTATTGTCAAAAAAAAGAAATAGATAAATAACCCAAAAAAGCTCTGCTAAAATTGTAAGCAATTGAACCGCAAATATATTTTATGTGCCAATTTTACTTAAAGGTTAAAAATTATATTCACTCAAGCAAAAAATTGGCAATGTGCGCCCTTCAAGTAAGTAAGCACTAGTTTAAGTAATAAAAAATATATAAAAAATATATGAAAAAAAATTATAAAAAATAAAAATTTAAATTTATAAAAATAAACAAAATATTAGACACATTTGGTTGTTTGAAAATTGTAAAGCCTTTCTTTTGTTGGCTGATCTTTAATCTGTAAAAATTGTGTTTTCATCAACGTTCAATGCCGTTTACAGAGCTTGAAATCGTATTGGCATTTGCGTCCGAGTCTTCAGAAGTTTTCAAATTTTCGAATTTTCGAACTGCGGTTACAATTTGTCAGTTTAGCATAAAAAAAATTAATAATAATAATAATAAATTATGACGAGATAAAAACAATATTGGCGTATTTGTTAGTTGTTTTGTTAACACTTTTTCAACATTACAGGCCAGAAAAAAACCTTGATTTCGTTTCATTTTTCTTAACGAGGCGTATTTTTTCATGGTTTACTGGCCAACATTTCGTTGCTAAATAGGTTGTTAATAACAATTACCAGAGTTAAAAATTATTACAGTTCAAATTGGTCAAAAATTATATTTGATAGATTTTTTTAGAATTTAAAGCAAATTATAGCATTAACTTCAATTATATTGAATAATTACGACGAATACTACAAAGATTACGTTACAATAAATTTCACTTATTATGACGAAATATTGAGTATCTTTTTGCTTTAATTTCGATATAATATTACTGATAAATAAATTGTAAATAATTAATGTATTTCAGATAGAGCAATTATTACAATTTTCTATTAAATTTGAATTTAACGTCAATTTGACAGAAGTGACTAATTTTACTTTAACAGAAACTGTGGTATTTAATAAACAAGTCTTGAACTGTAGTGAGCTATAACAACATAAATTCGTTATTTTTATATTTTTTTAATTAATTGAATTTTTGGCTGACCAAAAAAATACCCATCAATAGTGGTTTCGGAAATAAATCTTGTATTTAATTATTCGTAAATAATTTTTTTGAGGCTTTAACTACCAGGGATTGAACTCGTGCCCAGCCAAATTTAAAGCTCAGAGTCAGCACAACTTAACCAACTGACCCAAAGCCGTACTTGACGTTAATGTTCGCATATTTTTCTGAAATTTTGTTAATTTGCAGTGAAAGTTTTATTAACAAATTCACTTGCTGTGTTTATGTTAGAACGAAATCATAAACCAACTGTAGAATAATTGAACCTAATCTAAAATAAAATGAAAATAATTTTTATTATTGTAGCTCACTACTATTCAAAACTTCTCTATTATTATGTTGAAGCTCTTTGAGCCAGTGCACTTGAGCACTTTTACTCTTTCTTAACTCTTTACGCCTTGACTGGATTATTGTTTATCACTTCATTAGACTAAGCAATAATTGACCTCAAATTTGCATACCTCCCCGAGGAGCCTATAACCATTCTGAGATTAAATAACGTGGTGTTAGTAAGTCTGTCAGTTTTCGCAAATTATTTGAAGGCTCTATCCTTTATGTATTTTTTATTGGGAGCAATCTTGAAGTTCCTGAGGATGTCATTAGTCCTATGTGTCTATATTATAATTATCTTTATTTAAAAGGAATTAATTTAATAATGTATTATTTCGCAAATAATCTTCTGAAGTGAAATACTTGAGAAAAACATTATACTTTAGGGCTTTAGGTTATATATATTAATTTAGAACTGGTAATAGAACTACGTATTAATGATATTCTAATGAACTTAGTACGTATTCTATAATTTCACTTATAATACTATTTAAGAAACTTAAATCTAAATTACAAACATCCATCAAGTTATGGCTGAGCTATTGATAACTTTCTTTTCACAAGTCTTCGAAAGTTAGCCTAAAAGGATCTGATATTGTAGTGTTAGAAATCCTATGGAAAATATATGTATGACACATAATGGTAAACTTCAAACAATATATTGATAAAATATATATATTGATATATATATTGATTGATATATATTGAAAATTTGATAGAAACTACAAACACAAGTGTGTTTGATTTTCTTAATTAAATAATTAAACTGTATAATGAATAGATGAATATATAAGATGATTTGGGTAGTATAAAATTTTGAATCGAGTTTGTGATCTCACAATGAATTATGTAGATAAAGTATTTAAATATATAATTACACCTTGAAACTATATATAACTATTTATTTTTTTTTATAGAATGTAGTATTTTTTGTTTTCAGATATTAACACTTCATAAATATGAACGAATAAGTAGACTTGCCAGTAAATCTAGAAGTGCCAGCTATTTAAAATGTTCAATATTAGTAGTTAAAGTTGGTTTACGGAGGTAAGAACGTTGTAATTTGTCACTTACACCTTTTTCAATATTTGTAAAATCAAAAATCCTTTGACTCTTTTGGAAAATTGGCTGGTCGTCAAGTCACAAACTTAATCAATTACTGATATACTCCATGAGTCTGTGTCAAATCAAATCTGACGAAAAAATTCTAACAACAGGACATTACAGCTGGAACTACAATTGGTACAAGCTATGCATCTCGAAGTTGGACGAATACTATTGAATGCTGATCGGACTACTTGAAAAATGTGTTTGACTCTGGATGAAAAATGTCAAGTAGCATAAACGCATTTAATTTGTTGAAAAGGTGGTTTGATTTCTTAATAAAAAAATTAGATAATATACTTGGTAGAATTGTAACCACAAAATTTTTATTTATTTTTAATTAATTAAATATTTGGCTGACCATACAGTGGATTCAAATATTGCCGAATACCCATTATCTGTAATCTTGGAATCTTTTCTTATATTTTATAATTCTTTAATAATTTTTTAAGGCTGTAAGTATCAAGGTATGAAGTCGTACCCTGCCAAATTTAAAGTTTAGAGTCAGTGCTTATTTGCCTACTAACCAAGAGTCATACTTGACTTGTGTGTTGGAGCTTGAAGTTTTGTTAATTTACTGTAAAAGTTCGTTAATAACTTCAGTTACTGTTAAAGAATTCAATTAATTAAAAATAAATAAAAATTTTGTTGTTATAATTTACTGGTGTTCGAAAAATTTCTATCAAATACAATAGTTACTATTAAGTAAAGTAGTTACTACCTCTGAACTGACATTAAAATCAATTTTAATATAGGTATTCATATAATTATATAAACATTTATTGTATACAAATATTGTAAATAATTATTTTTATTATTTCTATCTCATTATGTTTATATACATACTGTACACGTTTTAATTGAGTATATAATAAGCTAAAAAAAATGAAATACAATAACTATTTATCAAGATTAAAATTGGGCAGAATTATTTTTATATAATTATATTATCGAAACCTTGAAAACGATTAGTTATATTTAAACATTAAAAAAAGTCGCATCGCCTTTATAACGGTTGATAACAAAAATGTCATTATTTCTGACATTAATCCTTATTCTATTACTAGGAGCTCTTGAAACAGAGGTATATGATGAAACATAAAACTTCTTAAAATTAATAATTACAAAATTCATATTTTAAGGCAAATGAAAGTTATTTAAAATTCACAAACTTGCAATGCATATCATTGGATAAGACACTAGTGAAGGTGGATAAATGCAAAATTAGAGCTATTTCAAGATACATCAATGAAATGAGTTGGAGCTTTAAACCTTTAGAGCCTTTTAACGAAATAAATGTATAAGCGATATTATACTTGTTTTAATGAAATATTTTTATAAAAACTTTTTTCTTATAATTTTAAAGGTTCATGTGCAATCAATGAAGAAAGGTAATGGGTACAGACCATGGCTGTACAATATAACAATGGACTTGTGTAGTTATGTTAGGCTGCTAAATAATCCTGTTGTTAATTTTGTTTATAGGTATGTCAAGCAATATACTAACTTCAATCATACCTGTCCATATACTGTAAGTACATAATGAATGTAAAATGTTAGTATTGTTTTAATTATAGTAGGTATATGTTAAATATTCTTCCAGCACAACGTTTCAATTGAACGTTTACAGACAAATTTTACTAAAATGGCAATACCAATTCCAGCAGGAGATTATTTACTCGATGGTTATGCTGATATAAATGGCAGACCTGCCTTGCATTTAAAGGTATACTTTTTTTACAAATACAAACTCGCCAGCAATGACTAAGTTCAATGGATGAGAGAATTTATTTTTTGATATTACAATATTTAATTTTATGTAAAGTTTATATGCAATATACATTTTATACAAGCTGCAAACAAAGTGAATAGATCTCAACGTAACAGAAAATGGTTGATGCTTGAGGATAATTATATAGTTGTCAAGATAACTGAAATAGGTCATGTTCACTTATTTCTATATATACATATATGCAGGTGTCAGTACTATGTCACTGAATATATTTTATTATACACAAAAGACTAAATATAAAAAAATAATTGGTTGACAACTTTTACTAATTACTGATAGTTATATTTTCTGAATTTTTTTTATTGTAAAATAAAATAAAAACTAATTTTCTTTATCCAAAAACAAGTTAAAAAATTTTGAAGTGATTTTTTAGACAAATCACTATATTTAAAATGGTTATAAATTAATTTTTTCTTGCATAGTAAGATATAGTAAATACTTATTGTAAAATTTAAAATTATATATGTGTTAAATATGTAATAGAGACTCATTGAAAAGGAAGTTGAAATACTGAAAAGTAATACTTCCAATTAAATAAGTATATACTTCATCACACAGTCCGACAGATGATCCAAAAGAATAAAGAGTTCAGCAAACAATCTACCGAAGAAATCCTGTTACAGTCCAGTAAGCCAGCCATTATAAGTGGAAATGAAATAAGGTGTTTGCATACCATCTGAAAAAGAAAACTTTTAATTGTGATATGCAAGTCATCACGGCAGCCGAAAAAGAATCTGCTTTTGCTTTTGAAAGAACAAAATCGAGATAATGCAACCGAATTGCATTATTTTAAGAATTTTACAATGATTACAGCTCAGAGCTCAGTTAGTTTAACTCAGTTGGTTTTTGTTGCACTATAATGCTCAATAGGTCAAAACTATCTTATAGGTTCAGTATTATTGTTCATTTACCGTATTCGCCTTAGTTGGATATGAGCTAAAAAAAGATTGTAAAAAGATATCATTCCGAAACCGTTTCGTTCATCAAAAGGTATTAATCCAGCTCAGTGGTTCCCAATCGGATGATTAAAAATGGTCCGTGATTCAAATTTAATAAATATGGATACACAGTTTGTAATTTATCTATTGAGACTTGATTTATGAAGAAAGAAATAGTTATTTTATAGCCTATATAATGTACATATGCTCATATAGCATTTATTTTACATTGTACCAGAAATGCATAAAATATGTTAAAATAATACAATTTATTATTCCTAAACTTTTTGGTTCCTACCAAAAACAAAAATATCATAGTGGTTCTTAGTCAAAAAGAGGTCCAGAACCACTGACCTAGAAACTAAAGACAATTTCGAACAATGAGTGTAAATGATGAATAAATAATAGCAAAAAATTAAAATAACAAACGGTTTGTATTTTTGGAGAGAGGTCTTTTTAGATCTGAAATAGACTGTTTATATATGTGAAGCTGATATTTTATATGATGAAAAAGCAAATAGTGAGCAAATATTTATATACCTATTTAATGAAATCATTATATTTTTAAAAATTCATTACTTTTAAATATTTACACTCTTCTTGAACTTTTTTGCTCTAATTGATTATAGAACTGCAATGATTTCTGAAGCATTGATTTTATTGGATATTTGTCTTGATATATTGTTCTTGTTTTACGAGCTACAGTCATTTATTTGTCTATGTTTCCTCTTCAACTGAATATCCAATTTTCTGCTGTCTTATCCAACCAATTCAATCACAAATACTGTATATCCGAGACCAAACAATTTAAAAATAAACAGTTTTCTCTTCATCTAAATATTTATCTAAGATAACTTATCTATGATGGACTTTATGTGAACTTCCAACAGTTTCATAAAACTAAAAGGAAAAACTCGAAAGACTCTTCTAGTGTACATAATTAAATATAAATACATACATATGTTATATGTGAATATATTACTAGATAGTCTATGCTCATAGTAATATGTGTCTAGGGTTAGCCTACTCTTAATACAGATCATTTCAAATTAATTTGAACAAATTGTATTAAAAT
>NC_051846.1:19217573-19292901 GCF_002237135.1 Teleopsis dalmanni
AAAAGCTTTCGGAAATTCTCATTTAAAATTCGCGCGCTGTATATTTTCCGATATTTTAAGTTTATGTAGTTTGGCAGCACTGTCCTTAATTACTATGCCAAAAATGAGCGCGATCTGTCAGACAGTTCGTTTACGGCAGCTGTTGAAACCAGTTCACCTCAGTAGGGCGTTGCGAAAAAAACAATGGAAAAAAATATTGAACAAAGAGTTTGCATCAAATTTTGTGTTTCGAACGAAATTTCGTGTGCAGAATCGTTGCGAATGCTACAAAAGGCTTATGGGGAATCAGTTTTATCGAAAACTCAAGTTTATGAGTGGTACAAAGCCTTCCAGGACGGTCGTACGACCGTCGAAGACATTTCGCAACGCACTACTGAGGTGAACTGGTTTCAACAGCTGCCGTAAACGAACTGTCTGACAGATCGAGCTCATTTTTGGCATAGTAATTAAGGACAGTGCTGCCAAACTACATAAACTTAAAATATCGAAAAATATACAGCGCGCGAATTTTAAATGAGAATTTCCGAAAACTTTTCAGTCTTAATGTATATTAAATTATATTAAAAAATATATATAAAAAAAATATACATTAAATTATATACCAAAAATATATTATTATATTTGATTATATTATTATATTTATATATATTAAATATATTGTAATATTTAATTAAATTTGTAAATGTAAATATTAATAAATGTAATAATATGTACAATACGTTATTTATGTTATTTCATAAAAATAAGTCTAATTATTAATAAACTGACTATAGATTCAAAATATTGGTGAAAATAATATATAATTGTTAAAAATTATATAAAAAAGATGTGTATTATTGAAACAATTTAAATATAAAAATATTAAATAAAAAATATTGGTTATTAAAACAACAAAATTATAAAATACAATAAATAAAATTGTATTTGTGTTTTTTTTTTAACTCATATGAAGAAGAATTTATTTAAATTGAATTACCTAAATAATTAGGAAAATTTTAATTTTAAGTTAAATGAAAATTTTGACTGATTACACAACTACTTTGGATATTACGAAATAGCATTAATCATTGATTGTGGAATATATTTCTGCTATTAAATTGCACAGACTCTTAAAAATTTTTTTTTGCATTTAAATTTTAATTTGTATTATCTTAAAGAAATTTTATAACATTTTGCCATTTTTGAAAAAAAAATATTTCAGACAGGAGAACTTTTAAATAAGGTACATTGATTCTTTGTGGAGTACTGCCGTTTACTAAATTAAGATTTCATTATTATGAAATGTGCTGCTGTGGCATATATTCCATGAACCAAGGGATTTGTAAATCCTACCACCTTTGCAACTCTTCTTCATTATTTCAAGTCGAAACTATTGCTTTCCTAAGAGCCGTTTCTTTTATTGTGAACATGGACTAACATGACAAGGAGGTACATATCAAAGCTATTTCAGCAGTTTGCATCTCGTTCAAAATAGTTCAATAGTGTAGACGATTCATTAAAAAACTTGACAGTAACTCCAAGTAATTCTAGGTGGGATAAGTGGAAATATTATTATGCAGAAAACCAGCATGAAAATAAGCTAGTAGGACTTGCTGCCTCTTCAATTGTCCTGCTCCTGTACGCCGCAGACAAAAATCGACATACGATCAGTTTTTGCGATAAGCCAACAGAAATTGTGGTAAAATTTCTTCAACGGCCAGGTCAAGAGCAACATGATCTTTATACACCAAATGTAAACTTCTGACTTAGTACATTGCAGTAAATTGCAAGTGTATGAGATAATATCAGACACTTCCATATATAGGCTGGCATGTAGTCAGGCTGTGCCTGCCCATCAAATCGTCTGTAGTATATGTGCACCGGTACTCGAAATTTTCTTCTTCTTATATGCTATAGGATGGCATGTAGTCAGGCTGGGCCTGCCCTATCAACTCTTCTGTAGTATATGTGCACCGATACTCGATATTTTCTGCTTCTTATCTGCTTGAATAAACGCAAGTTAGTGTCTAAAGCACTGTTACATAATTGTGTCTGTGACCATTTGGATGATACACTGATAACAGCTCCGTTGAATTCTGATAATAAGTTATTCATTTGATTTAATAATAGTATACTTTCATGCCTAGCTAATCTTCCTATTCCTTAAGTTAATAGGTGATATTTTCAATATTGGTACTGGCCCGATACTTGCATTTATCAGTGCGTACAGCTGGCTTTATTATATTCAACTTTCTACCCACAAGTAGGAGGAATGTAGAATCATAATGTCTTTCTCAGCTAATTGAGGGGGATTTGATCCTTCTTCCATTTCACTTACCTATCTACCATTTATATAAAATAATTTAAACATAAGTTTTATCATTTTCTCAGAGACACTTAACAGAAATCATTTCGTTATTACTTTATTTTCAAATTCTAATTTCACGCCTTCCATATTTTTGTTAAATATTTTTTTAATTTATAATAATAAATTTGAAATGTACTCACGTAAAAAATATTATTATTAAAATAATCAAACTTCTTTTTGTATCTGAAATACATTAATTTTCTTGTGGGTAGTCTTGATCTATTACATGCAATTTTAAGCCAACCAAAATTAGAATAATTCTGTGGTTGTTTAGTTTAGTTTGAATTTGGCGCCTTGCGTACCAACTTTGGTTTGAATGATTGTTGGTCTTTGATTGAGTCTTTGTTTTTTGATTATTCAATTTAAATAAAAAAAATATTAGAAAATTAAATAATTGTTATATTTAAGTGAAATCAAAATCTTGACACGCAAATCGGATTAGTGTTTATTTACTTTAGACGAACATATGAAGTCTAACATGAGACTAACATGAAGAAACTACAGCGAGTAGCATTGACCTTAAGTTAAGTTTCTGTAATTGAAACATTATTCATTACAGTGCGGTCCAAACTGTTATTAAAGCCAAAATATGTAATTTATTTAAATTTTATTTTCTGTTATGTGAATAGCACAAAATGTTAGCGTGACGTCTTTAACAACAACAAAATTCATTAAAAAAAAACGCAATTGACAATGAAAAATTAAATGAAAAATTTATTAAAAAAAAAATAACTCGAATTTTTGCGAATTCTTTGAGATGAAAATGAGTCTAATATCCGCATCTGCAGAAAAAACGTCTAATGTTTAGTCCATTATTATACATAAACAGGGTCAATTATTAAATTAAAGATTATGAAATAAATGTAACTTAAATGAATATTTTTTTTATTAAAAAAATATAAATAAACTAATAGAGTTTTTGTTTACATTTTTTATTGATAATTTTTTTTCAAAATGATTTTCTTCAACATTTTTTAAGATTTCTATTGTTCTGTGATTATCGGGTTTGTATTTGCAAAAAATTGACCACATTTATTAACATTTTTTTTTGTATTATTTATAATAATTGTGATTAACTGTTAAATTGTTCAACATTCAAGGCCAGACTTTAATAAATTATAGAAAGGCTAAGACAAACTATTTTTATCATCAAATTGCGTTCAAATGATTTGACAAAAGATCCATTAAAGTAGTTTGCCCCCTTGCGGTTAAGTATTTTTTTCCGAAAAAATTCATTTAAATTTGTTCTATTTTGGTAAAAGTGTTCTAAGATCTAATAAATTTATTATTATTATTTCCTCGACTGGGTGTGGATTAAACAATTAAATTCAATCAATTTGCTATTAAAAAGTGAATGCGCACGAAATATTTCAAGCATTAAAAAATAAATCATTAAAATGTGACGAATATAAATTTTTAGGAAAAATGTATTAAAATTTTATTAATTATAAACACGTTTAAAATTTGTTATTTTTTCTTAATTATACCTAATTAAATTATTACGAATGTTCAGTGTAATGAAAATGAAATGTATAGTAAAACTTATTTTAAAGGAAGAATAAAAGTTGGGGTTGACCTTATGTGTGCAATATCCTTAATTGCTTCCGTGTAATAGGGGTTTGGTTTGACGCAACACTATTTTCAGATGATTTTGAATAATGACCAGGAAAAGTAGTCTGGTCACCTACATCAAGGCTGTACATCAAGCGAGAGAGCACTTAGTAAAAAAATAAAAAAATAATTCTGTAGAAGCTTGACACATATCATCACATTAATCATCACATCACATTAAAGTCAATGAACAAAAATGGACTTACACGAACTTTATCTTGTACATTATCTTATCCTAATTTTTATTCTGAGATAAAGATTAGGATATAGATACAGCTGTTCTACTCGCCACCATTATCAATTATCAAGAGGTACCTTTGATTTATTATTTATAATAGTTTGATATGTGTCTAGATAAAGGATTTATATGGGGCTCGTATTTAGAGATAAAAGAAACATTATTTTAGTCCAAATTTGTTCGATGGGCTTCCCGATGCATCATTCAAGCTACTGGTTAAACATAAACTGCTACTAAATAACTCGACAATAATACACGACTGAGCACACAATTCAACAAATCCCAAATGAGATTAAATGGATATATAGCATGAAAATGTGATTAGGTGATATCACTCAATACTGGAAACTGCGAAGAGTCCAATCAAAAATCTTAAGGAAGAGATAGGTATACCGTTGTTTATAAAAATATCAATTTAATCGTTTTCATTCATTTATTTTGCATTTCTAAATATGCTTAACACCTATAAACTCTTAGTCAACGATATTTTAAAAGACGAGATTAAAATTCTGATATATAATTTTTTTTCTAAAATAAATAATGCCTCTACAAACAGAATAGTACTGAAATTTAACAATTAAAAATAAAAAAATGATTAATTCATTCAATTATTCTACAGTTGGTTTATGATTTCGGTCTACTATAAACACAGCAAGTGAATTTGTTAAAAACTTTCACAGCAAATTAACAAAACTCCAAAAAAATGTGCGAACATGAAAGTGAAGTACGGCTTTGGGTCAGTTGGTTAAAGTACGCTGACTCTGAGCTTCAAATTTGGCAGGGCACGATTTCGATTCCTGGTACTTGCAGTATCAAAAAATTATTTATTTATTTATTTATGAAATACAAGAATTATTTCGAAAACCACTGAGTATTTGGAAATACTCGGTCAGCCAAAAATTCAGTTAATTCGAATAATATAAAATTGATTTTTGTTGTTGTAGTTCACTACTGTTTTAAAAACCTCTTCAAAAAATTAGTTAAATTGGAAATAGAGATATTTTTCTCAAGGTCTAAATATTAATTGTTAGTTTGTGAATACTTAAATAAAAATATAAAAAATATTAGAAAATTATGATATGAGTAGTTCTTCCTATACGAAAAAAATTTTTAGTACACTTTTTATATCTAAGACACCTTCTGTCATTACCAATTGTTGTATATGTCTGAATCATTTTGTATTCGTAACACATTTATTACTTTTAATCCATATAAATATTTTAATTACAAATGCAAATTTCTTAATTAAGTACTTCCTCAAGTGAAATGAACATACACACTTTAACACACCTTCGTTCTTTCCCACAAAATCGTTTGACATTTTAAAGCTCAATAATAAAATTTTTTATATATTGATGTTTCTTTAATATTTAATAAATTGACTTAAATTAGTTAAGATTAACTCTTATTTTTATGTAGCAATTATTTTTTATTATAAAAAATCATTGATTGTCGCAAAACTTTGAAATTCTCACATTAATTAGAAATAAAATCTTCAGTGTGGAGGATAATCCAATTTTATAATTAAGTGTCAAGGTGTGAGGTATCACTTAAATGGAGTTCAAGTTCTGTTTTTTTTTCTTAGTTCTATGATTTATTTTTAATAAATATTTAGTTACAAAAACTAATGCTATTGCTGAGAAAGGTGAAGAGTGGGATTAATGTTAACGATGATATTTAAATTATTTAACCACAACAACCACAAATAATTTTTTTTAATCATACGATTTTTTGTATTGTTCTAATTTAATTTGTTGAGCTTTCAATCGAACATAATTATAAGATTTTAATAATTTACTACTTGAGTAGACTAGATTTAGTCAACTCCAAAGTTTAATTAAAATTGTGAGCAGTGTGCGTATAATTTCACAATAGGTAGATGTACTGAATATGCCGTCAGACGGAATACCATCAAACTTGCAGTTTGATCGAACTATTTGTGTTATAGTCCCGGACGTGGATAGTCACTAAATTTTATCTGATGCTCTTCCGAGTTTTACTGATGGCCCCAAATCATGTCATGGTATATTTTTCTAGAATCTGAACAGCAAATACTAATTTGATTTAGGTTCGCAGCTGTTTTTAAAAGTTATGGAACTAATTTCCAAATTTAGAATTTAGATGAGAAGAAGATGAAAAGGGAAGATAATCTTGTTGCTAAGTGAAAGTGAAGCTACGAGAAAATCACCGATCACTGATTAATTGATCAAAAGTAGTCCATAAACACAAATACAGGTTAAATTGTATCGGCAAACATAACAATTTTGCTATTCATTTACTTTCTGGCTATATTGGCATATCAGGAAACGAAATTGTAGATGAACTCCCAAGAGTCACTTTTAAAATGATGATATAGGGTCTGAAATTTTTTCTTAATTTACTTAATTCTATTCTGAGATTAGATATTGTTTTTACTCTAAATCAAAGAATAAATCATAAAATCATAATGAATGCAATCACACCGGATTCAATCTTATTCAAATTAATTGAAATCTTATCTGAAATCAGTGGAATGACCATAGGTGACTATATGTCGCAAGTACTGTAGAGAGCTAATTGTTGCGATTATTGGTCATATAATTAGCGCTAAACATAGTTTCATTCTGAAAATGAGCTCTCTGACAACTACTTTATTTGACTTTGTTTGAAGGATGAGAACAACGTCAACAATATTTTATTGTTTTATGTCATACTCTTAAGACGTAGACTTAAAGTTCTTAGATCTGATGAGTAGCTTAAATATCAGTTTCTTTTATCCTACTAAAATCTTGCTTCCTTAAACACCCGTTCCGTTTTTCTGGAAGACAAGACTAGGCAGTCACAGAGAAAATGCTTGATTATTTCATTATCCTTTAGGTTTCTGCAACTTCTTTGATGAGTATTCAAATGAATACGCTTATTCTCTACGTAGCTTTCGATACACTAGTGGCTAAAGAGAACTGCAGTAAGCATTTTCACAGTACTCACGGATCTGGACTTGTTATATGAAAGCTATGTTAATCGGGAAATTATATATGGTGTTATTGTGTAGCACTTATTATTATCATCTTAACGATTTAATGGGCACATAAACCGATACTCCAAGAAATACATTTAGTGAAACACCCAGATGAGCCAAACAGTCTACATTTTTTTTCTTACAATACTCTGTTGACTGGATCCCCTAATGAGTATGATGTGACCTAGTCAGTTTAGCTCAACAAATTTAAATCCATATTCTGAAATTAGATTTTATATATATTTTATATTCATTTATAATTGATGGGTTTAAACACCACATGGCTGTCAATAAAAATGATAATATAATATCTGTTATTGATGCGAATTGCAATAAGCTTATCTAATCATTGAAATTTCATTCTGGAAGCACTGTTAATTAATTCTGGAAGCACTGTTAATTCATTCTGGAAGCACTGTTAATTCATTCTGGAAGCACTGTTAATTCATTCTGAAAACACCATTACTTCATTCTAGAAAACTGTTAGTATATTAAGTGATTTCAGTTAATAAATTAATTATACTAGTTTACAAATAATTAAATATTTCATTTTCCAAAGATGGGCCTATATTTTCTGATGATTTTTTTCGAGTTATTTGCGAAAAACCGCTATTTTCGTTTTTCTCAAAACATCACCCTGAAATATAATTTTCAAATTCTATGCAAAATTTCCCTATAGAAAATGTAGGTCTCGTATTTGGAAATTTTTGGCTGTAAACTAATGTTATCAGTTCTATAGCATAAAAGAGAGCTGCTTGAAGAAGACCCTATACAATGTGTGTAAGCTTTATAAATAAAAAGGAATTAACGCTGTTTTATTAAATTTTCCATAGCTCTGCCCCATTAAAATTCCTTTGCTTTATAAAAAAGAAAATTAGTGTTTCATTAATTAAGGTTGAAGGTTCAAATTATATTTGCCTACTTAAAAGTTAAACAATATTTTTGGCATAATTGAAACATTTCATTAGCACACAGCGGTTTACGGCGTTGTGAGAAAAATCCAAATATTTTCACATTATTTAATTATATAAAATTAACATAGTCAAGAATTACTTTTCAACTGAATACTCGCATTCTGTGCCCAAAAGAGCAAGAAATACTCCAAGTGACCTTCCAACTTCTGTTCAGCGTAGATTTTCATTTCAACTAAAGATACATTAAACTGAAGCAATTTGCATGTATTTAACAAAACTATTTATTAAGCGTAATTTGTCTAAGTTACAGATACATTTGCGTATATTTACAACCGCTGTAGCTAAAGCGGAATATGAATGCGTGTCTGAAGAAAAATTGAAAAATTTTTAAACTGAAAATATAAATTTTCCGAAGGTTTTTCGCGTTGACAAAGTGCAGCGCAACATTTGCCTCACTTGCGATTTGCGACATTTTCACATATGAAGCAAAGCAAAAAGCTCGACTTGCCACATATGGCAAAATTAGATACAAATATACGTGCATATTGTACAGATATATTATTCATATTGCACACTGAGTGAAGTATATGGCACATATGTGTGTATCTGAAAAATGAAATCACCTAAAGCAGTGCGTTAACTTGGCCAAAAGAGTCTAGCGCCGACGACTTCAATGGGAACAATTGCGGCTGACAATGAATTTACTTGATAATGCGCTGATTTTTTTATTGTCATTATTGTGCGGCATTGTAAGAGCAACAAATTAACCCAGTTAGGGCTTGCATTTGGCCGCTGAGTTTTGTAACTAACATACAAACTGCTTTGCAAGAAACCAACAAAATCGGTCAAAGTGCCAAAGTCACCTGCATGCAGTCTTGGTATGGATACCGAAGCCCTGAATCAGTCGGCAAGTGTGGAGGTGCCGCCTCACTGGTTCTCCTTTGCATATTTTCCACCTTTCTCGTACCTCGTAAGCACAAAAGAAATTCAACTATGAAAATGACCCGTGGCAAATGTTATGAGATTTTCCTACATTTCAGTTGTGTAGAAAAAATTTATGAACTGAAACAATGAAATTAGTTTTATGTTAAGCTCTGCTCCATAAATTAATTGGCAGCGTATCGCGTTGTGGTGTTTTCACACTTTGACAGCACTCGGTTTCAGTTGACGCCGTTTCCAAGTAACTAGTCTTTGGGCGTTGAGTTGTTACACATTTCGCGGGCTGGTCAATGTTACTGTTAATTATTTGTAGACTCTTGTCTTCATTTGCCAGAGACTGAGCCAGTTATCACTATTACATAAATGAAGCTTACTTCATGGTTTGATAACGAGGTATTGCGTCTTCTTTGCGGGTTATATCATTATAGTTAGTACTACTGCGGAATGGTTAATTCGCAGTAACGTTGTCTATATTCTGTTTCTATGTAAAATAATTAAATTAATGTAATAAAAAATAGATGTATATTTTTCAATGATTAAACTTCTAAATAATAATATTTATTATTATTAAATATTATAATTAAAAAATAATAATTTTATTTTTCAAACCGACTAATTGGTCAATAGCTAAATAATACATTTTTAAAAAAATTTTTGTTTTTTAAATCAAAAAGTCAGCACCTCGGTATCGACAATTTTTAATAGCAGCCGACACATACTTCATTTCACCTTAATTTACCGCCAAGTCTATTTTAGCCGATTCCTTTTCGATAGCAACAAAGGCAGCTGTATGCTTGCTATTCCCAATGATGCCGACATTGTCTAAGTAAGCAAGCATCTGAATACATTTGTACAATACTGTTACAGCGCTGCATATATTCGCTTCCGACAGGAAATTAAAACGATCATATGACAAAGGATCGTACAGACTCGATTGTATCTTCTCGCCCAATACCGTACTTGTCTTATGTTTTGACAATTTAGACTTTTATCAAGTTGTTTTTAATTTTCACTAACAAAACTAGTTGTTATGTTAGAACAAAAGCATAAACAACAGCTATATATAATTGTATTAACTGATGTTAATTATTGTTGTTAGATTACTTTTTATAGAGACATTGTTTTTAATATATTTTTCACTATAGTTTTATCTATAGTTTCTGAGAGCTGATTTAAGTTCAGTCATTGACAGTCTAAGGAAATAATTTGTGAATATTTAAATATTAGAAATATTTCTGAAGATCACTGGTAAAAGGCGTGTAGTATTGTACATTATTACTATTAAAATCCTTACTCCATTATAAATTTAGGCATTCTATAAATTGCTTCAACTCTTTTGCTATCTCAACCAGTTGTCTCAGTTTGTGAAACAATTTGCCAGTCCATATCTGAACACTCATCTTTCATATGTTCATGTAACTGCAACATCTGGTATTTTATGCTATTCTTAATAGAGATTCTTTTCTATGCATTTGCATTTTGGGTTCATCATATTCTGCTTTTCGATTGAATATGTAATATTGAATACATTTTGACATGCAATGACTTCGTCATAAAGATGTTTACTTCCTATTGGCCATTCCCTATTCTAGCAGTTTAGTTTATATTGCGTTTGGTTGTATCTCTAAGATGGAACGATAAAATGTATATGTTTGAGATTTTTAATGCAATGACGATGTCTTAGTACAGGATTAAAATAAAAAGCAATGATAATAAAAGGCAGTCTTACTTAACGCTTTTCGTTGAATGTCTCGCTTTGCAATATTCTGCATAGCGCGTTCTGCTACCTTTTTTCAGTCAGGTTTATTATTTAAAGAGGAATGTCTTGTCTTTCGATAGCATTCCAAATACATTCTCTTTCAATAGAATCTAATTAGTAATCGAATTAATCACATTAAAGACTAAATGATGACTTTAAGAATATAAGTGGGCTTACCTTAGTAGGCTTGCAATACAAGACAATTAAAATAATTTGCATTTGTTGGAAGTTATATTTCAATTAATTATAACACACACAAGTCTTTGGTCAATTGTATGTTTTAGTTAATAATAGTGATAATAAAATACTCAATATTTTTTTTCATTTTATTGTTTATTTTCAATTTACTTTATATATAGTAATTTAACAAAATATCTTCTCATCATTATGTTGCAATCGATATTTTTACAATGAATCATAGAAAAAGTCATTCAAACTCATACAACTTTTTGTTCGGTTTTTATACCTACTTACATGATTGAGCTAATAATATTAACTAAATTAAATAACAAACCTTGAAATTGACACTAAGAGATGATAATACATATTATTAATAAAATCAATTAATTCCAACACTGACCGCTGATAAATTTGTAAACTTTTTGTCATGGAGTAAATATAAAATTTCACAAGTTTCTTGTTTAAGTCTTTTGTATTTTTATTTGGCAAGGATAAATCGTTTAGATATTACAGTAAAATCATGACTTAATATAATTATTGATAACAATTGCACTGATTGTTAATGTTTTTCATCTATTTATTATATTATTAATAGAAACATATAACAAGAAAACATTTTTTATTAAAATATATATTAGATATAAATATTTGAAAAAAGAAAGCTATATCATATATGATGATGATATGATTATGATATATATTTATTATATATAAAAATTAATGATGAAGATGATAATATAGTGGGAAGTTAGTTAGTTAGTTGAAGTTGATGGAGGAAGGAATTCTCCTTAATTCGCTAAGAAAGCCATTTTGAAACAACAATTCTTCATAATAATGGGTAGAAGAGGGTCAAGATAGAACCAGTTAAAAGCATTTAAAAGACGAATACACATGACCTGAAATTATTGTCTCAATTTTTTAAACTTTTACTGTTGTAGTAGAAAGATTAAAGAAAAGTTCTTCATAAGATTTTTGATTACCGCATACAAATGGACCAAGGGCTGTATGAGCTTTATCACGATATAGATATCATTTAGTGAATCAACATTTAGTAGCTTCACTAGCTTGGTCATGTCGTCAGAATGGATAAAAATGCTCCAGTGTAGAAGATGTTTAAAGCAATAGTTGGAGGAACATGGCGTAGAGGTAGACAGTGTCTCCGGTGGAGTGCTGAAATACAAAACTGGAGAAGACGCGCACGCATCTTATAACGAAAAGAAACTTGAGATTAGATTGCAACTCAACAAATTATATATGGATTATACTATAAACTAATCAAATAAAAATCGAATATTTGGTATAATCATTGATGAACAGTACTTGGTAACACTCGAAACGGCGTTGTATGCTCAGCCGAATTTCAATAAATTAACTAAATTTTTTGTTGTTGTTTCTTCATTATTGTTCGAACCTTTATAATTTTAATTTAGGTACTTTACTCACCTTTTTAACATAATATGTACTTAAAATAATAATTATGAAGACATTTGATGTCATTTAAACTACTATCTATAAAATAAATCAAAGATGAGTAAACGGGAAATTAATATAAAACGATTAATTAGATAACGAGGGCTAAACCTATAAAATTTTGCATCAACAACAACTCAAAATAAACTTTATATATATTATATATATTGCATACATATATATCTTAACATATTATTATCTGAAAATGTGACTTAATTAGAATAGTCATAGAATTAATAAAAAGCGCAATTTAAGTTAAAATTCATGACAAATATTTCATAAAATTACAGTAAAAACTTGACATCGCCGATTTTTAATAAAACTCATTTGAAGCGTAAATATTACTATTAACTAAATAGTTTCCATTCAAATATTTTAATTAAACCATAAAACATTTGAATTAGTTTTAAATAGCAATGAATTTCAGAAACCGAAAACTAGATTACGTACGGGTATCTTCTCTGTCATGGAATGTGCAAAAGTTCATAGATATTTTCGAAACACTGAACGCTTCTATGACAAAATACAGCCATCACATGCTGAAATGTCCACCGAAACTAAATGTCAACTGTGTTTTGGACTCGAAAATAAAAAATAATTGCCAACAAAAATCTGTGCTCGTCTTGACAATTTACGGGTATTTGCGTGAAACGTAAAGGTTATTGGATCACGTACGAAGTCGGACATTGGCAGCTATACAGAGAATCGCTTCACATATTCAAACGGAGTCTTCACATCCAAGTAAATATAATTCGAATATAAAAACTAATAGTCAAATTAAGTGAAATCATAAAAATCTTATGTTTATGTCAGAATGCAACACAAAAATGTTGTGGATTAGTAAAGTTCAGCTACAAATCATATTTCGGCTTCCTTCCGGCAGTTGAGTTCTTCAATAAAACTTGGAACAATTGGAAAAATTCTTAGGCTGACCTTTAACTGTAAAGAGGCGAAAGAATGAGGAATTCCAAGCGCAATTTCCATAAAAATAAATGTTCCACTTTGAGACAATAGAAGAATACGACTAATTAATTAGTAGCACGTTAAACTTAAATTAATTCGTAGCTTTTGTTATAAGGAAATTCAGAGCTGCAGATTTATGTAAAAGATACGCGCTCACGTAATATGTATCTGTGGTGCATTTATACGGCTCGTTGGGTTTCGTACAAAACTTTTATATCAGATTTTTATGAGATGATTTGAACATTTATTTGCTTTGAATTTTGCACTTTTTGTATTTGGATATGAATAGCTCTATGGCTACAAAATATTAAAGATTTTATTATAACTTTTATGATCAGAAGATTTACTAGATTTTTGGTGTAAATTTAATTGCAGAGAACAATGCAGAAAGGGTAAGTGTTATGTTTTCAAGAGCAAATTAAGATAAATAGAAGAAAGCAATAAATTGAAGAGATGGTTGGTTGGCTGGTTGCAGTCGGCCGTTGAGGACTGCCTAATGTCAGAAGGGGAACACAGCTCTCCTTCCAGTGACCTCCTCTTGGCCCAGATCAAGGCTGGGCAATTTAATAAGATTTAGTAAGAAAAATTACTATGTTCATAATTCCAGTAATAAATAAAAAATATATTTACATATAATTTTTAATAAATATACATTAAATACGATTTATATTATAAGTAAGGAAGATTACCACTGATTATAACGCCAGTACTGATTATCAATATGACTTCATAAAATTGGTTGGTTGGTTGGTTGCAGTGGCAGGCCATTAGATAACTTCCATCTACCTCAATTAGCGATTTTTCGCAGTTTTGGTACCACATTCCTCTCAAGAACCCTAGTATAGAAGAGTAGAGACTAAATCCATTCCGCTGAATTTAGATAACTTAATAGGTCTTTCCTATTCACTGATGAACAGTCTGATAAACTATCAAAGAAGTATCTTCCTAAGAACCTACTATATCTTCTGGACACCAAAGCCGGGCATTCACAGAGAAAATATATTATGGCTTCTTTTTCGTGCGGGTTTCCACAATTTCTGCTGTGAGAATTATAAGGAATGTGCAGTTTCTCTGCATGGGTTACTATACACCAATGACCAGAAAGAACTGGAGTAAGCCGAGAATCTATTAAAGAGATACCCTTACATATTCCATATAGAAAATTTTTATACAATTTCTTTAGAAACGATAATAGTATATCTAAGTATACGAGGCATTATAGTTAAACATAAAAAAAATGGAATTGCTGAGATAAATTAAAAATAACCTATTGATTGATACATATACCTTTTTACATTAATTATAAAAATAATAAATTCTTTCTTGATTTAATGCTTTTACGGAATAATATTCTTATCTGAAAAGATTTGAGAGTACAAAATTTGAGAGTACAACCCCATATTATATATTGCGAATCTATAATATTATTTATTATTGATTCAAAGAAATTTGTATAGCACTTACAATAAATTATAGTATATTCACGCCTCTCTCACACCTTTTATAGTTTATGTTGATATGTTTTAGTTATACAAAATATATAGAAATAACAACTCTGTTAACAAAAAATGAAAGGAGAACATATCCAACTTTTTTGCTATTACAGCTTTGTAGAATGAAAAAAAAAAATCATTTTTTTAACAGGCTATATCGAAATGGAAGATTTGTCCACTATCTCATGCATTTTCCTGTTTAATATACAATCATATTTTATTATCTATTCCTGAATAATGGACTTGAATAATATAATTTTAGTGCAGCATTAAAACGTTCTAAAGCAACATCATAGCATATATTTTCTGGTATATTATATACTAAATATATATATGCAGAGGTGTAATAACAATGCAGTGCGCTAATGTGTGGATCTCATATTATTTTAATTTATGTTGAAGCTATTTGAGTACTTTTTCTCTGTTTTAATTGGAATCATTGTCAAAACCTCTCATTACGCCTTGACTAGATTATTGTTTATCACTTCATCAGACTAAGCAATATTTGACCTCAGATCTGCATACCTCCCCGAGGAGCCTGTAACCATTCTGAGATTTGATAACGCGGTGTTGACAGACTTGTCAGCTTTCGCAAATAATTCCAGGGCTTTATTCTTTATATATTTTTTGATCGGATCAATCTTAAAGACCCTGAGGATGTCATTCGTCCTAATGTACCAAGGTACCTCGAAAAGTCTTCTCAGAGCCTGGCTTTGTGCAATTTCTAGCGTAATAAACAGAGCCTTAGTTTTTTCATTATTAAAAAAATAATATATTAATATATTTATTTTGTAAAATGGAATATGCAGCCGCCCTGGTAAGTACGAGGATATTTCTTATCCATAGGATTTGTTTATATACTTTATATATTTATATACTTGTATAAATATAAAATAATATACATACTCAAACCATTTATAAACATATCTTATTTATGTTCATAAATATATACGGAAGTAATGCCGGTTTTTATTATTTATTTTTGTGTTCATTTGTTGTGTTTTTATCAGGATAAACCCATATCATAGCACTTACTAGTCATGTGCTAATTTCCCAAGTCTGTAGAAGCTTAGAGGGAATAATGTTGTGATGTGAACATGAACGATAATAAATGCATGAACTCATGTTAATTTATATCCGTCTCCATACCTCGGGTGGTCTACCTATAATGCTAACTCAAGTTGTTTCAACCGTTCAACTGGTTTTTAATAAGGGGATGTACTTTTAATGGCTTTGCATCATTTGTTGTAAGAAGCAATGAGTCTGTCCTCAAGATAATAAGTCATGATATAAATTATGATAGCAGTTCAGTTTGCAGTGCTCTGTGAAAAACCCTTTAAGATTTTAATGGACTGAGACTTCCAGATTCGTGTAAGAAGTCTTATTGACCCTGCTATGGACGGGTTGCAAAATCTTTTAACCTGATTTAGATTTCACAGTTCATCGAAAGGGTTTTTAATTGGGATGCTTCTTAATATCTGCAGTCTTTTATATTGTGCCTTCTCGTCATATTATAAAACAGATTAGATCTAATTAATTCCGATTAAGCTCTTCGTTTTGCATGGCAGTAACATCAGCTCTTTTATTATTTTCATGCTCTTCATGTCTTAAACCAGCTATAAAGTAATGTTTATGCTTTACCGGAGATCGATATGCAGTCATCTAGGGCTCTTGAATAAATGTTGACAGAATTGAAGACAAGTGAGATTGCTTGGATGTTAGACATTATGTGTATTATCGCCCTATTTATCTGCGTTATTTTAGACAATTAAAATATATTGGTTTGTAATTATTGTTAATAATTAATAAATTGATAAAATTTAATCATTTACATGCTTTTTTCTTTTTATTTAAATTTTATTTTTGATATAAGCTTTAAATGTGTCTAACAACTTTTAATCAATTAATATTTTATATTTTTTATGACTTGTTTTATGGCAGCTAAAACGGAAATATTAATTAGTGCGAAAATTAAAACAACATTTTTTTGAAAAAGCAGTTTTCTGATGAAGTAATTACATGAGAAAATCGATTCGGTTTCAATTTTTCTTTAAAAGGAACGGAACTCATTCTTATGGATTCAGTTTGAAAGATTAGTGCTATGAAGCTTTATGCAATTGTGGCGTATGTAATATATTTTATTTATAATTAAGTATAATTTAATATCAAATCAAGGCTTACACATATTTAATTGATTTCATTTTCAAATGTTTATTTAACATTAATCTTTAATTTTTTTCTTTAATGAATCATAGTGTTGTTTTCTTTTTTATTTGAGTACAATTACAGAAATTCTTAAACTTCCTATATTGAAATAGATATTCAAAGTATTCAAACAGATGCAATAAATGTTTTTTCTGCACAGAATAATTAATTAATTATATATCAAGAAATTAAATATATATCTTATAGTTAAATGCTAAGCAAAACTCAAAACTGCAAGATTAACATATAATGAATTGACAAGTGATGTATTTGATTTTAGCTGTAGAAATTTTTTATATAATTAAAATTTATTAAAATTTTTATAACCTGTGATAAGCGATCCATTTATATAGGATGGAGGTAATAGTAGTGAAATATCACAACGCACATTCAATCTGTAATCAAGTAAACTCATTTGACTTCAACGCTTCATATATATTGTAGGACGTTGGGTCAGCCCACCGTCTTACAAGTGGCCTCACTGAAGTAAAGAATTAGCCGAAGTAGAATACGAACCGAATTGGGTCCTTTTTTGTCCTTTGATTCTCGGATGTCGTTATTGAGTTAAAGCTTGTGGCTTCCGTTCCTATAACTACATCGCTTGTTAATGCAAGCAGCTCATTTAGCTTGAGGATGCCTGCCAAGTCAACACCAACGCAATGGTGTCCCAAGACAGTCATCCTCCTGGTTACCAGTGCTGTTCATTGGCACAATATATGCACCACTGTCTCTTTTTCTTCTAGACATAGTCTTCAAGTATCTTTCTCAGCAATAGTTATTTTTTTAAGGTGATACTTGAAGTTTCCATGTCCCGTAATCAATAAGGTCAGCCAACTTAGAATGCTCTGCGGATAGCTAAGCACTTTTATCGCTTCCCTGGCCAACGGTCTCGGCATCATGACTTTAGTCTGTCTACAAGTGCTCATCTCTCTCTCCATCTATCAAAATGAAGTAAAGTTATTCACTTATCGACATAAGCTGCAGTCAGTTTGTAGCCCAATGATATTTTGTGGTCTGGGTCGCAGAAGTTATGGCTTGGTCCTTGCTTTGCAAGTTCGTCTGCCTCATCGTTTTGCTCAATACCGATATGTCCTTTATCCCACATGACTTTTATCTCATTTTCATGAAATCATTCCATGAAATTTTGATACATTCTTGTACTTCAACGCTTACAGTCAGCTTATTTTTTTAAATTTTTTAAGAAAATTGTCAAACTAAAATCAACTGAACTGATTGCCATGCAGGTCAAGATATGAGATGAACCAGTAATTTTTTAAACACTTTTTCCGTCGCTCTTTTCTCTACTCTATTTCAGTATTTACAATCATCTTTAATCGGTTCATCAATCGATAGTTTTTATGTTGCCTTCATCTTCTTCACTAATTGGTACTTTGACATAACTTGCTTTGATGCTGTATCGATAGCAGTCCCACAACAAGCCCCAAATATTTTACGTACTGTGATTTGATGTGTTTGAAGATTGTTTGTTCCATATTTGATTCCTTCTTTCTCAATGTTGTGGCAAATACGAAATGATCCATCTTCTTGTGCTTTTAGGTTATATATTTGCGGATGCTTCAGATTATTTCAAGAATATTTTTTAAAAAGTATTATGTATACTTACAGAACAAGTATTTAGGAATTGATAAACATATAAGCTTTATTTACAAATAATACTTTTTAGTGTAGTTTTCTATATCCGTGTGTATACACTGTAAATGTGGTCATGTATCTCAAACTTCAATATAGGTTTAGCGACTAAAAATGCAAAATGATTAAAATTTTAAAAGAAAACTTCGTAGATACAAATCCTAAATAAATAGAATTTATATTTTAAATTAAATATATCAAATTTATGGCTTTCTCATTTGGTGGCATACTTCAAGCACACATTTTCCATATTCCTAAAAATATGCAACAAATTTGTTTTCGTGTGTTTGGTTAATAATGGGTGGATTCGAAAGTATGCATTTAGGATTATTTTTAAAATATTTTAGATTTCATAAAACTTGATGTAAACTTTAAGATACGCAGAGCGTTACTATATTGATGGAAAGTATTGTTTGCTTAACTCATTAGATCCACAGTTTTACATTCGAAGCTGGGACTTCGAGCTATATAGTTGGGATGAATGTAGATTTGAATGTACATATGATAAAGCCTTTTGGAAGACATTAAAAGTAAAACGAAACATTAATATTAATATCAATAACCAAATTGATATTACAAATAAAGTTTAATAAAAAATTGCTATTACTACGAATGTTCATAATGAATGCAATGTTAAAGAAGATATGCAAGAAAAATATGCAATTTAAAAGTGAAAGATATTGAACATTATTAAAAGAAACTGAAAAACTCCAAATTAGTAAAACAATGACTGCCGGTGAAGAACAAATAGAAATTCTGTCCACCCTTTACTATGTCGAAAGTTTCGTTCGTATCTGTACGTCACAACAATCAAAAATGTAACATAATAAAAACTCAAGAATAGCTCTGAACTTTTAAACAACCGAAACCTTGATTTCATAATGAATCTAGCACTCCCTAGTATTACCGCTGTTTCCAACAACAATCAACAGAATCCCATTTAATTCAATGAAAAATTACACCAATCTTTAAAACTAAATAAAGCAATTCCACTTATATTAAGGAAGTCATATAAATGGAACGCTTTTGCTTAAAAATAATTAAATCAATAAACAGCAATTAAATCCGTTTAAAAGGAAAAAAATAGATTTAAGAAACCGAATAATCGTTATAATCTTATCAATACCCTTTATAAAATTCATAAGGAATAACATAAGTACTTAGAAGATTTGGAAGAACTACAATGATTTAATACAAGAGGATTACAGATAATATTGAAACTAAAATGTAGATAAATATCCAATCATCAAGCAAATATGAATGAACTATATCAGTACTCGACATCTGAAGTATAAATGATAGTATAAAAGTCGAATAACGGATGAATCAATATCATACTAGCAGGAATGGAATTTAAGGCTCTACAGCAACCTTTAAGAGTGTAAAATGTGCTTCATAGCGTGAAAAAAATCGGTAGAAAAAAGTGAAATAAACCTGCCGAGAGGATTAATTTTTAATCCATGAAAATAAAAAAAATTTCAAACTAAAATAAAAATAAAATAAAATTATGAATATAAAACAATTTCAAAACAATATTGTTTTTAGATTCATAATTCTGTCACAAAGACTATTGGAACTCATATTGACCTAAGACATTTGTGATCCAATTGAGTAACTTAATTCTAAATATCACCCACTGCTAGTAAATCATTCTTTCACTATACCAAATCTAATAAATATGGTTAAATAGACTTTACTTACCTCTATCGGATATACTTATTATAAAGCTCTTAACTGTTTGTCGGGAAAAAGTCGTTTAGTGATACCTTCATCTTGATGGAAAGTCTTGAGAAAATCTTTTTTGTAGGCATATTTTTCTGAAACCATGGCACTATAATAAAGAAAGAAAGTGCATTGTACCCACTTCTTGTTAAACTTAGGAGCGTGTTTACTCCTTAATGGTATACTTTTGACCAAAGTCGCCTTAGTAAGATGCACTTTTGTTCTATCTAGCAGTTATTCTCGGCCTTTGCAGTTTTTTCATGCCATTTAAAGAAGAACATGAAAATATCTTGTCTTTGATATTATTATTATTATAAAGAGTAGGTCAACAGTTCTACAATTTCTTACAGTGTGATTTTCTAGAAATAATTTGATCTTCAGATTTTGCAATGATCTAATATTGGAATAAACAATATGTATTTAATTTTCTTAAGGTTTCTTATTTTATTAAGTAATTTTAATGACATGTGGAACCATACACAATAAGAAACCCTTCCAATTCGGATTGATTGCCGCAAATAGCAATGCATTGGCCTACACTTTGTAGATTTGCAAACCATATTACAAGAACAACACTCAGATGGAACCTTCAAGACTGTAGAATGTCTGGTGCACCAGCACAAACTTAGTGTAGAACTATAGATAGAGAACCCATTAATGCAAATTATAACTGAAATAATATATGCTGCGGTATATCATAGATATAAGCATACCCAATATAGTTAGTTTTAGATCTATGGTAGAGGTCCTATGCTCCACGTGGTGAAGAAGATAACTGTAGTAGTAGTAAGTAATTTTAATAAATATTGTAATTGATTTCCTGTTATTACCACTCTTTAAAGTGCTATTAGGAACTTCATAATTACCAACTAAAGCAATTATGTTCAAAGGTTTAATCTATTATGTCTATTATGTGCATCTACATAAGAGCAATGTAAGGTCGATTATCTAGTATATAACCGAATTTGTGTTAATGCCCAAATTTCCGTAAGTATAGAATAACATATATCATGAAAACATAGATTTTAGACTTTTTATGCAAGAATTTAAACAGCGGGTTTGAGGTCTCTTTTACTATTAGTTTGTGGTTCTATGATCGTATAAAGGATCATCTTATTATAACTGAATATTTTTAAATGTCATCACGTCATCACTGCATTTCAATTTTTATTTTTATTTCATATTAATTAGATATATCTGTTGAGTGAAGTTTTAAGCCACTTTAGTGATAATTTAGTACAGGTCATATTTGATCCTTTATATAGTCTGTATATGAAGTCTGACAAATAAAACTCAATTCAAATTTCAATTCACTACATTTTTATTTATAGCATTTTCTCATTTAATAAACTTAAATTAATCGTAAAAAAGTATAAAGTATATAATTACAATAAGGTATTTTTTACAATTTACAAATGTTTCGTAATGTTACATATTTTTTTTTCAAGACCATCAACAATTCGCAATCGGTATGTAAATGGGTGTGGCAAGTTAATGGGCGGTCGTATTTCTTACAACACATGCAAAATATTAAAAATATTCTTTCAAATGTATGAGATAGGCGATGCAAGTGGGCGAGTAGAAGAGTGAGAAGAGAGAAAGAGTATTCTAAAAGGTACATTGTGAGTATAAGTTTTGTATTTATGTGGCAAATACAGACAAGAGACGCGTGGCAGTGTTGCAATAAAATTGCATTGAATACTAAAAAGTGTAGTTAAAGTAAATACTGGAACATAAACACTTCAATAAAAAAAGGACTTTCAGGACTTGATTATTAGTTAGAGTGACTGTGAATAGTCAGATTATGGAAGTAGGATTTGAAAGGATCTTATTAGTTTATAGAAGAGATCTAGCTTTAAATTATTTAAATTATATACAAAAGTTACATAGTTCGGCAGTGGAGAGGAAGAAAATATAATACAGGCTACTTTAACTAGTTCAACAGATACAAATGACTTAATTCACTTTTACTGCACAAAATCGTTTCACTAATTTCTCCAATCGATTTCTTCTTTAGACATGGATCCATTGACAATTTAATTGCATTGCACGCCTGCTACTCTTTCACTAGTTTTGTGTGTTTAAAGTCGTCGTTTAATTCGTCCTCGTTGTTGCTTTTTTTTAGTTTTTTTTCTACTTTTTGTTTTTATTTAATTAGAGTTTAAATAATTTAAGAATAGATTTTGTGGCAGTTTAGTAGTGGCCAAGACCATGACCATGACCGGCATAGGCGGCATGATGCGCAACTGAGGCATATGGCACAGCTGGGGCGGCGGCTACATGTGCGGCAACAACTGGACCGGCATGTGCGGTGTGTGCAGCATAGGCGACTGGTGCAGCGTGAGCAACAAGTGCTGGAGCAGCATGATAGGCTGGTGCGGCATGATGGATGGTTGGTGCACTCTTGGAGACAACAGCATTGAAACCATTGTGGTCATCGGCAGTGTATTCAACGGTGCGCACTGAACCATCAGGTTCAACCAAGGAGTATGAGCCTTTGACTACATCACCATCGCGGACTTCGTGTTGTGACTTAACATCACCGGTATGAGAGTCAGCTACACCGTAGTTGTAGTGGTATTTAGGATAGGACTAGAAAGAAAATATATAAAATTTATTTAATAATTGTTGATATATTATAAAAAAAATTATGTATTGTTTATAGTAACTACAAAGTATTTTGCTTAAGTTCAAAAATTAAAATGTTTGCACGGTAATTTTAATTTACCATACATTAAATCAGCATAATGTTTATGAATATTTGATTATTTCTCTTGAAATATTTTAACTGAAACTAAGTCTTGCTTACTTTTCATTGATGAAAACCACAAAAAGTATATTGTGCTCTACTGTTTAGAAATCTTATAATTATTTACACTTCACTAACTATAACCTTTATTACTTAAAGTTTTATGAAAAACTGTTGCAATTGTCATGGCAGTGCAGTAACTAAAAGACTCTCAGTCTTTATAATTTTAAGTGCTCCATAACTCTAAAAATATTTTTAATTATGCATTTTTATGAATGAACGAATAAACTTACATATATTTATATACAAATATTCATACACTGTGTACTATATGTAAATATATTATACATATAGATAATAATATATTATTTTTCAGTTTTTAATATGCTTAAGTTTGTTGCTTAAGTCTTTTGACTTGCTTTGCATTTGACTCGATTCTTTGACTTTGTTTGAAGTCTGCACTTTTGTGTATAAAAATTAAAAGAAAAAAATACAAAAATACCAAATAAAAATTGAAGTTTTAATTATGCCATTAAAAATTTAGTTTTTAACGTCATTATGTTTGTATTCAAGTTAAATAATAAAGCATTTAATTTTATTATTTGTTCACGTTTCACTAAAAATATTTAATCATTCAACCACAAAATTCAGATCAAAGATTGGTTATTATATAAACTCATAATTAAAATATTGTCTACGTTACAGATACAATATGTGCTGCTTAAAGTAACAATTTATTAAAAAATTATGCAAAATTTGATATGAAGCTGTAATTAAATACACCACAGAATAATTTGTTAAAGGAGCGAAGTATCAAGATGCAGTGGTTAACATTACTATTTTTGGTTGCCATTAAATCTGTAACCAAAATTTTAAAGTGCATTTAATTATTTCTTAAAAAATAAATGCCAATATGTTGATAAATTCTAGGTAACAATTTAATAAGTATTAATAAATACAAACGAGATAAATCAGTTTTATTAAGATTTTTAATTGAATGAATGTAATATAAGTTGCATTTAAAGTAGAAGATGCACTGTATTTTGAATTAAGTAGAAGAATTAATTAAAATTAAATAGAAAGTGGAAATTTAAAAGGACAAATGTGTTAGTGTGAAAAAAATTAATGGAACTTTATATCTCTAAAATAATTTTTTTATCATAAGAGTATATATGAGAAACACTTTCCTTTAATTTCACAAAAGTTGGAAGCAATTAATTTAAACAATAGGGTATTTATATGTATGTGCCAATATTTTGAAAAAGGTGATATATATATTTAAAACTATATTAAAATATTAATGTCTTTTAATTTGAACATAAATAGAAAAATATAAAAAATATTGTAAGAAATTTTATTTTTATTTAATATTTTTAAAAAAGACTATCTAGGAAAAAAGATATATTTCTTGCAAATAAAGTTATGAGTATGTGACTTCCGATATGAAACCGACATCAATTTAAGAGTAATGACCATTAATAGGGTTTATACTTTACTTTTTTTTCTAAGGTTTGACAATTACTATTATTAAAACTATTTTTCAACTTTTTTAATTTGTCTTTAGTCTTAAATTATTTTTATACTTCAACTCATTTTTTATTATTAAAATCATTTAGTATATTTTCTATCACGGCACGCTTGTTTATAACATTTAATTTAGTGCGAATTTATCTCAACTAGCCCATCAACACGTAATGTAATTTTATAATTTCATTGTCTTGCCACTGTTATTTTATTGGCATTGCCCGCCGCATTACTCATACCCACCGTGGGCTGTGCCTGCTTGCGAGTATCTGTCCGTCAGCTGCGCTACACGTAATTGTTAAAGTATCTTGCAACTTTTGTCGTTTGTGTTGTTTTTATGTCAGATTGCAACACTGTTGCTCTGCTCTACTCTGCTCTGCATGCGTTTTACATGCTGCCACAAAAAGTTTGATGCAAAATAATTGCAAATCGCTTATCTGCATTGAGACATTGCCGCTGTTCGAGACTCTTGTCGTAAGATCTTTATTAACTACAATCATTTGAATGAATTTATATTGTAAAAAAAAAAAATCACATAGTAGACTGTCATATTCAATTAGTACGAACGATTAACAAATTTTTAATTGTTATGAATTTATATTAATAACTGAAAATTTTTAAATCACCAACTCGTCATACTAAAGAAGTATAATTGAAAGACTCTAATTGTGGTAGTCATATTTTGTATATGATTAGTTGTAGACAATTAAGTAAGATTTAAAATTTTATCGACTAATTTTTATATATAGTAATAATTTACAAGTTGACGGTGTGATGTGGGAGAATGGCTTATTTTCAGAGACCTTGAAAGCAATGAACTAAGCCGGAATCAGTAGAAATGGACGGAAAATTTTAACAAGTATAAACTACAAATTCCTTTAAGAATTTTTTATTTTATGATAATAATTATAGCTATCAATATTTTAAATCAATATCAAACTGCTTTAGTAACAGTCTTATGTTATTTTATTCTATTCTATTTTATTAATATTTTAATATTTCTTTTATTGTCCTTCACTGCCTAAGAGCATCTTAAGCTTTATTATAGCTACAGTATAGTCTTAAGTGCTTCGTAATGTATTAGGTTATGTATTAGGCGATAAGTTAATCCTAAGCATCACCATAATAACATAATCTGTGTTATATATACCTTTTGTATTTTGAGTTCAGTATATCTCTCAGAGCACTAACTTAAAATTTCATAAATTCAGTTATAATACTAGAATTTGAATTGGTTAAATAAACATTTTTGTTTTTATAAAAATTGGACTAAATACAATATATTACACATACTACATTTAATTGAAATCGTATGTTTTAACATGAAATTAAAATAATAAAATAATTATAAAAATTGAAGTACAAAAATATTTTACACTAAGATAAAAACACATTCCAACTCTAGTTATATTTTAACTATTAAATATATCAGCCCAGTTTGTTAAAAGGGAAAACACTATAGAAACTGTTTTAAGTATCAAATTTAACAATCCTGTTTTTTGAAAGGGAAAAGGTGCTGGGAGATTAAAATTCATGAGTGTAAAATTTTTTCTTTGTAAATCAAGAAGAAAAATTTATTTTATAATTTTTCAGTAATTAAAGAAGGAAAACGAAAAAGAATTTTAAAAATACTTCTAATACTTCTAACTAATATTGTTTTTTTACAGCTTAATTTTTTCTATAAGTTTTCTTTCAAATAATTGACCAAATGGAACACAATGTTTTATATAACATCTCTCTTAATAAACCCTAATATCTGCATTAAATGTTATTATCGAATTCAAAATATTAAGGTTAAAAGTAAATTTAAATAATAAATTAGAATTTTAAGCTTCATTGAAATTTCAAATTTTTTTTTAATTTACAAATTATGTTTGAAAGAAAATTATAAAATTCGATTTAAATATCGCTTGAAATATTTATTGATTTTTTTTAACTATTCCAAATTTTTTTTTGCATTTAACAAATGTATAATAAGGATAATCTTTTTAAATCCTTGTTATTTCCATTCATGATAAATATAATGTTTATTCTATAATTTAGGTTAGGTTGGAGTAGTGATATTATAATTTAACTAAAAATTTAATTTAACATCACTCAATATCTAGTCCTAGTTTCAATATTTAGTCATATTATTCTTGCTAAGGTTGGTTATAATTAAAATATGAATTCTATAGAACTTTCGAAATATTTTAATTTATGTTTCTTTGTGGTTTGTAAGATTTATCCCTAACTATGTTTCAATATTTGTTAATATCTTTAATGAGTAATCTTTAGCTATCATTACATTGTTATCCTTAAGATTTTAAATCAATTATAAAAACCATTTTTTCAACCAATGGAACATCATTAACTTAAAACTATAATTTTAGTTTTTATATTTCATACAATTTTTTTATGATCCTTACTAATGTTTAATCTTTAGCTTGCATTATATTATTATTTAAATAATAATATAATGCAATAATATATGTCTTTTTTTTTTTTGTTTTTTTAATAAAACTTACATGATAGTCCAATCCTTCATCATGACCATGTGCTGCATAGACTGCTGGTGCAGCAGCATACAAAGCAGGGCCATGTCCGCCATGGTGTAAAACACCAGCGGAGGCAACACCTAATACAGCCAAGCATACCAAGGACTAAAAGAAAACAAAGTTAAGACTAATTAACACTATTTTTAAAACAACTTATGATGAAGCACTTATAAGAGAACACTAAAATTAAATTTTTATTTTTTATATATCTGCATAATTGTAAATAATATTAATTTATTTAGAACAGTTCTTAAATTTTGCTTATTAAAATTAAAATATATTTTAAATATTTTTAAATAATTTTTTTTTATAATATTATTATTTTTTTTTTTTTGCACTTGAAAGGACATATTTTTTGTCATAGCCACATATATCCTTTTCAGTTTATATTCGTTTCTTGCAATAATCATGCTTTTTTTAATTCGAAACACTCACTTTGAAGAAAGCCATTTTTATGTTTAGGATTTGTTTAGTTTATTTTAAGTACAGACGAAGTTAGCGCGCACAAGCAATTCAAAGTGCTTTAGTCAACTGATAACTAGAACCAAGAAGGAAGCTGCTTTTATATACTTGACTCCACCCGAACTACAGCTGTGCACAGTATTGTCTGCTGTGCTGTGCAGTTAGCAGCGACAGCGGCAGCGGCAGCAACTTTAGCAGTCGCTAACGTAGTTTATGATTTCGTAGTTTAATGCTTTGAAATTGAAATTAAGAGTGAAGTTCACTATGATTTCTTGCTAGTGTTGTTGTTGTTTGTTATTATTATTTTAGCTTTTGTATGTGTATGTGTATGTGCTTTGTTGTGCTGAACAAACGTGCTCATTGCTATTACTTTTGCCGTCACTGCTATTGCTACTACTGTTATTGTTGTTGTTGTTGTTGTTGTTTTTACTAGAGTATCAGCGCACACATAGCAATTCAGCGCAGCAACAACAAACATGTACCAAAACAGTAACTAAATGACGTAGTAACTTAGTGACTTGATCTATTGGCAATTCTCTCGTTGTGTTAGTGTTGCCAATAGCGGTTGCTTCTATTGAAGAAAAATTATATTTGTTGTTTTTTAACGTACGTGTTCGTGTTGATTTAAGCATTTCTTGCTGTTGCTTTTTACATTGCGGCTTAGTCTCTAGTATCAATCGCTATTTTGCTTATATGCATTATTAGGTTTTTTTTTATATCTTGTTGAGTGAAGAAACGCAAATTACACATTTTTTCTTATTTCCTCCCAAAACAGTTGATATACCATATATACAATATATATTTTTTTCATTACCTACAATCCATGGCTGATTATTTTTGGCTTAGGTTTTCAAGCGAAGTAAAAACGTCCTCCTTCAAACAAATACGGGCTAAATCATGATATGGCCAATATGAGCCATGCAACTGAGCACACATTTCGCTGGTATGTTACGTTGAATGTGGTGAGGATAGATCTGACAATATGTGGTGCATGAAGTGTGGAGTGATGGAGCTTTTGATTGAGGGTGTTGTGCCACTTAAGACCAAAATGAAGCACATTTATTTTGCTTTTCATACTTCGTTTCGCTTTTTTAAATTGGTGCAAAGTTTTAATTTATCTAAGCCAACCTGATGCTGCTGCACCTTCGTCGCTTAATTTTTATGGTCTTTGTGGTTACCAAAAGTATTTAGTATTTAGCATGATTTTTAGTGAATGGTGCTTAAAAGTTATATAGATTTTATTGGTGACTTTTGGCGTAGCTTCTGTTACTCGCCCGTCATATTTGTGTGCGATGTATAAGATACAAAAATAAGTTTAACATGTTGGGAAAATAGTGAAAAAAAAAAATAACAAATGAAGTTTGTTTTTAGTTTACCGGTTAATTATTGCTAATTCAATTTTTTTAACGATTTTTCCTTTTTTATTTTTTGAATGTGAATTTATTTTATTTATTTTTTAGTAGAAGGGAAGTTATGGTTCATTGCATGTGTAACAATTAATGCAATTGCTAAAACATGAGTTCACTCATTACATAAAATAATGTGTAATATTGAAGTTTTATAACTTTATTATACATAACGAGTATGTGGAGTGTAACATAACATGTGATTTGAGTAAATTAAACTTGGAGTTTAAGTTTCATAATGGGAAAATATTTGACTTTTGTGCTCAAACAATTGAACCGCCACGTAAAAGTGGTTAATAGTTTTCGAATCGAGGACAAATTTTAATAGCGAGAAATTTAAAACAAACTTTTTGAACTTTTTGAACTTTTTGCACTTTTTGCACTACCTGCTGTTAGTGATCATTACTGGATTTATTATTAATATGGAATAATAACAGATTATGCAAAAATACACTATTATATGTGGAAAAAAATTAAATCTTTTGTACAGTTCTACCATTGTAAGTAAGGTGTTTATAGAAAATCCTACAAAGAGGTCTGTCATGCTGCCCTGCAATGGAACCCTCAAGTCAATCGAAAGCCCGGGAGACCTCGTGCCACCTAGTGTGAAACTAACAAACCATTTAATGAATTAAGATATTTAGCATTAAACAGAAACACCTGGACATTCTATGCAAATATGTAGTCTACGTTTCTGATGGAATACGGTTTTATAATAATGTTTATAGTTAAGTTTATCAAGATGTTTGCAATGCAATAAAGTGGGTAATCGTCATAAACACCTAAAGAACCAGCAATTCTACGAAAAACTTTTTTGTGAAACATCTCATTATATTATATCATTTTCTAATAACATTCATACATCTTTGCTCTCGGTTGCCACTTATGGTACTTTAGTACCAAAATTGGTACTTTTTTTTCCGTTTGGTACTCTGGTACTCATGTTCAAAAAATGGTACATTTTCGGCGACCCAACTTTATTGTGGATATTGTGTTGTTTTATACTTTTTGTACATTTTATATAAATTGTATTTTCTTATAAAAAGAAAAATTTTGGACCTTTTTTTACATAAATGGTACCTTTTTAAACCAATTTTGGTACAGAAAAAAATTTTCAAGTGGCAACCGTGTCTTTGCTGTATACACATAAACGCATTTAGACGCATTTGTTTAATTTAACTAGATTTTAGGTGAATCTCATGTCAAAATATTCTTACTTGTTAGTTCTGCCATATCACATATTGGTTTCTTCTGTATCACATGTGTTAAAATTTTTTTAACAAAATGATCAGTTCAATTTAATTACTAGGTGGTAAGAGCATATTTTTCTGAGTGTATGAGTTCTCAAATGCATGGGCATGTAATGCTAGAAATATAATTATTATATTTTGATATATTAAAGTTGAGATATCCATTTATTAAAACCATTAAATTGTTGAATTCGATGTAGATAAGAACTTCTAGTTATTAAGCGTCTATTTACAATTGAATATACAATTCTAAAGTAAAATTTAAAATCGACTTTTTTGATCGACTTTTGTCACCCATTAATTACCCTTCAAATCGTATTTTATCTTTTCTGGTGGTATTTTCATAGAAAATATATACATGTACTGATATAATTCTCAGTTTAGAATTATTGTATACGTTCTGAAATTCATGATAACGTACTGTGAGAAATTAATGATCATATTTTAATGTAAATAAAAGGTAATCTCTACTTAAAACCATTCAATTACTGAATTCTTTGAAGGTGGGAATCTGTTATATATGATTACTGAAGCTCATAATTGTATGTTTAATAATTGTAAAGTAAAAAATTTTATAATTAAAATCAAAATATATATATCTACTAATTTAAATATATCCAATTTCATATTTATATATTTCATATTTAGATGTATATTTTCATATTTAACAATTTTAGTTTTATAATACTAATACATACGTATAAGGATTATAATCATAATACTTAATTTTAATGGTGTGTAACTATGTGCTCAATGTCAGAAACAGAACCAAGTTAAATTAATAATAAACATCCATACCTAATTTACAGCTTAAGCTATAGGCCACATGCCTCCAACTCTAAAACAAATTCAGAAACCTTTTATATAAAATCTCAAATTAACTAAATGAGAATTGTAAGCAATTAATTGCTTAATATTAATATTAATTTACTTACCTATGTGAACAGTCATTATTTTATTCCATCAGTGATTTTAGCAATTAAAATAGACATTGAAAATCGAATATCAAAATTTATTAAAATAATTTTGTTAATATTTATTATTTTCTCAAGACTTTTTAACAAATATCAACTCAGTGAAATATTTATAACCCTTCAAGTTATCGTCTACAGTTAATAAATTCAAATTGCCAAGTAGCTCAGATCATTCAAAGACAGTATAATTCAATAGAAAATTATCTTTATATTAGAAATAATTTTTTCTTTAGTTTTAACCTTTATTTCCAATGAATTTACTATTTTTGATTAGCGCTGACCTTTAAGTGTACATTATTTTACATATTCATTATTAAAATAAATGCGATTCCAACCACGATTTAATTTTAATTATCAATGAATTGCAATAAATTTTATTCTCGAACTGGCTTTAGTGTAATCTTCTCAATAGAAATTTTAAACAAATTAATGATTTTAATATTTTTAGTATCTATTTGCGTAAAATGTAGTATGCAATAGATAAATAAATAAATAACAATAGAAACGAAGATTGTTAGTTTAGATTTCTGCTTCTATTTTTGTAAAATTCTATATGAATATGAAAAGTAAATTGATGCCAAATGGTAGAATATTAAATTTAATACTAAAAAAAGATATGCTAATAGTATAAATAAATAAATTGTTATTATTATTAATCTTTAAAGTAATAATTATTATAAATTTCTAACAACTACTTGAAGAAAAAAATTAAGGTGACGAAATAAAAACAATACTTTCTTGTATTAATATTAAAAATCGAAAAGAAATCTGTGAATATTTTTAAAAAATTTTAGGGGATATATTTTCTTATATAAAGAAATAAATATTATTTTATTTTACTTTCAATTGGTTTAATGCATCTTCTCATAAAATATATTCATTTATTTTTAGTCAATAAATGAATATATTTTAAAGTAATACTTTAAGATTTAGATTTAAAAACAAAAAACTGGTTGGGAACTTGTCACCATGTCACTGCATCTCTTGAGGATTGTTGTGACATACCTACGTCAGTTCCGTAAACGAGTAGCAGTTAAGAACCTTTGGAGAGATGTTGCCTAATTCCGTTATAAGGGATAGGCAGTGGATAAGTACCGAAGTCTGAATCTGGCGAGACTATCACAATGATACAGAACTTACTTGCATACATTAATTCTTAAGGATTATATTTTTGTTCCTTTAACTCCTAGGAGGAGCATAGAGCTGGGATTATTTAATATATATTTGTGAGTTAAAAATTCTGTATAGGTTATTTTTGTAACGAAACTTTGATATTAATTTGTAATACGTTTATATAATCATCATTGATAATTATTTGTTTTGAGATATCTCATATCGATGACTTTGCCTAATTCCATGTCCATGCATATGGAATGCAACCAACCGAAGTTAATATATGTATACGTTATAATACTGTTGCCATGTGCTAAACAGTTACTGGTCACAAAAAACTACATACTGGTATGTATGTAGTTTCTTGTTATACGTCAATTTCCAGAGTATACCATAATTGCAGCCCCATATGTTTTCATGTCCCTATGCACATCTGTACTTGAGTCTACGACATTGAAGTCTCTAGATTTCACCGTTTTGATCCAGCCTGACTTCAATTATAAAACCATCCACTCCAACCAATTATTTTTCCGCAACAACTTTTTTCCCTCTCACAGTACCATCACCTAACCACATTTTTTACTAACCATATATATGTTATATAGGAATAGGTTTATAAATAAATTTCAACTTATTAGTGTTTATTAGTATTTTTTATTTATTTATTATTAGTTTATTAGAAAATTAAAAGTTCTTCCTACTGACGTATGGTTGGACAGTAAACAAGAGGCTTTTATATAAAATAATGATTAATATTAAAAAATCAGTATTATTGGTTTTTGATGATGTCTAATTGTTTCTCATGGATTATGTTCATTCTTATCAAATAGTTAGCAATAATCTTTCATGTACGATTTCTTTTTGACTGAATCAATTGAAATTAATTAGTTGTTACCAAGCTGAATTAGATGGTACGACATTGAAATATATGATAGCATCCATTCAAATAAAGTTGGTGATTAGTTATAAGCTACTCCTTAATAAAAAATAAGAAAGATTAGCTAGTTGTAGTTTCATGTATTAATTTTTTATAAATTCTAGATGGACTTTTAATATAAAATGCTAAAAATTAAATTTTGTCGTATCTTTGAGGAATTACAGTTGTGAACAGAAAAAGGAAGATATATATAATAGTTGATATATTATTATATTATATATAAAATATATTCATTAATAATAAAAGCGGTACAAAGTACTGACCTGATGACAGGCTAAATACTACTGTCTTCGTGCTCTGTCTCATTGTCCTTCACGCAAGACACAAGTAGTTCTTGTTCTTGATATATGGATAAATAAAGCGAATATGATGTGAATAATAACTCCAATAATGTTTTAGACAGAGTGACAAAGTGTTCTGAAATTTGAAATCGAGTTCCGTAACTCAACGACACACAATAGTTATTGTTTGTATCGTGTAAACAGTAATTATAGGAATGAATTTCGAATGGAGTGAATACTTACAATTGAAAACTAATCCTACCAGTGTATTAATAATGTGAAATAAACGAAATGAACACAAGAAATCAAAATATGAATATCTCTGATTCTTAGTGAAAATTTTTAATATTTGTTGAAATGTTTCCTTACATAAAATCAGGCGATCTTAATGGATTCCAATTTCTTGAGGTTTCGCCATAGTGTTCTTATTTACTATAATATATACGGAATAAGCTCATTCCAATTTCTTGAGTTTTCGCTATAGTGTTCTTACTTACTATAATATATACAGAATAAACTCATTCCGATTTCTTAAGTTCTCGCTATAGTGTTCGTACTTACTATAATATATACGGAATAAACTCATTTCAATTTCTTGAGTTCTAGCCATAGTGTTCTTACTTACTATAATATATACGGAATAAACTCATATTTGTATTAGACATTCTAAATAATAAAAATAAAATTATACATTGTAGAAATATTTTTAACTTTTGCTAATAAATTAGTAAAAGCATATAGGTCTTTGCTTATACACGCTTTATAATTACATCAAAATTTCATTTTTTTTAATTAAAAAATATATTTTTTTCAAAATTTGCCTTTATCATATGACATATAAAGTTTAATATCATAAGCTTTTATGCCTTGAATAAATGTGGGAATATAAAGTAAATAATTTGCGTAAGGTAGTGGATATGTGATTTTACCGTTCTGCACATGAAATTTCTTTACAATGAAATCTTCCTGAAAATAAATTTCATTAATAGCTTATCAAAATATCAGGTAGCGAACTTACCGTTATGGGACAGGAATGGTTTAAATTTGTGTAATCTTCGACGTACTTAAAGAAAAAGTTGAAAATGGGATTTTTTCGATAGTTGAGAAATTTACAAAGATCGACTGTGGTGTTCAAAGACCATGGCCTATATTCAGTAGTGTCCTGTTTAAATAATTGCATAGAGACCTTACAAAAAAAATGTTTTATTAGCATTTATTAAGAATAAAATAAAATTTATTTAGTAAGCTTTTAAACACTTACATCAATCTGAGTGACTGGTAATGTTAACACTTTTACATAAATCGATAAATCATTTATCCGACGTGTAAATGGTGTCACTTGGCAGGTTTTGATTTCGACTATTCTTCTGTCGAAGACTGTACACTTCACATCGACAAATTTCACGGAGGCCTGTAACTATTATTCGTTATTATTTACATTTATTTTTTATTTTTTAATTAGTTTACTTTGATAAAATTTATTATTAAAAGATTTAACAAAATTAATAGATTTCTATGTTTTGCAAAAATCATTTTCACAGTTCAGAAGTTTGTTAACAGTTCTCAGCAATTTCCAATTATTTCTAGTATAATCAATTTACGAATACATACCGAAAGCGAATAATTTAGCAATAATACTTTGTTCCAGTAGCCAAATTAAAGTCATATCAGTTAATCTGAAATCAATTACATTAAAATTCGTAGTTTGTGTAATCAATCCGAACTGTATCAAAACATGCCATTAAATGCAATTTTCAATATAAAAAAAAATTTTAACAATTTTTAACAGATTAATAAAAAAAAAAAATTAATAAACAATAAAGTGAACTAAGTAATTAAATCCGAGCTGAAAAATTTTACCAAAACAGTTAGAATAAAAACTTAGTTTTAGTTATAAAAAAAAATATATAATATAACTGGCTGCAAATATTTAATATTTTTTATGTTTAAAAGTTACTTCTCTTTTTATGAATTTGACTATAAAAATTTATAACTATAAAATTTATAGTTAATAACAATTTAATCCATAAATTATGTGCAATAAAATAAGTAGTAGACTTTGCTTTTGATAAAGATTCAATTCATAGTTCAGTCTAGTAGTTAGAAAGTAATTTGATTACATTCAGAGATGCAAACAAAAAGATAAAAAAAGATAGATAGAGAAATAGACAGACAAACTTACAGACCCACCGGCAGACAGTTCCGTAAGCAGTATTTTTATTCACAATTTGTCAATAGATTATCTGGTAATTACCAGCCGTTAGAAATACTCTAACGACATTACAATTAGAAAATAATATTAGATTTTACCAGCTGTATGAATAAGTTCTTTACGACTTAACTAAGAGATGACGCCGACATAAATAAGTAAGTAATTCTGTTTATCTTACATATTACAAACTTACTAAAAACATATATACATATATAACATATATATATTGAGTCCTCCAAAAACTAACGCGCCTGTTTTATCATTCAGTAAGCCAAATTTTGTGTCTGAGAAAGAACATTTGCGGCACATATTGCTTTAATTTTTTTATCAAAAAAAGGTAGAAAAAGGTAGATCGCTGGTAGAAAAATATGATGAACACGTTCCTTCGATTAGAACATGTAAGAGATAGTTTCGACAATTTAAAGGTAGTGAGGGACAGTAAGTTGTCTACTAGATCATAAAAATGCGAAGATGAGCAACGGTAGGAGTTATTGGATGATGACTCAAACTCAACAGCAATTGATAAAAGCAGTGAATAAACAGAAAAGCAACAGAAAAGATTAATAAACTGGGGAAATGGGTCCCATACTATTTGAATGCCAAGAAAAGTTATTCGTGAAGTTATTCGTGAAATGCGACAAAAGAAAATTATTTTTATATAGAATTATCAAGGTTTTAGCCGTAAATTTATTTAGACCACACAAAGCAGAAAAAATCGTGGCTTCCACTTTCGAAGCCGGTCCTTCAACACCAAGGCCGAATAGCTACGACAAGAAGATCATGTTTTGTGTTTGAAGATCACAGCAGAATATATAATACACAAGTATTATATATTCCTGAAACCCAGCGAAATCGCAATTATCCAATGATTAATTTTATTCACGCATTGACAGAAACACGACCGATCTCAATGCTATGGACAGTATTTGGTTTGAGTTTGGCTTAAATCAGTTGGAATATACCCATATGCCTATGTAAAATGCTATCTATATTGTTTCCAAAAAAAAAAATTTTGTTTAATAAAAAATTGTCCAATAAATATTAATTCTTATCATACCAGCTCGTAGAAAAAGCTTGAATAAATTGCACAACTTTTAATAAATATTATCTGAATCTGAAACAAGGCAATCGCACTTAATTGACATGATTTGCATAGATTTCTGAAGTTGATGCAAGTTTTGGTGTCTTGCAACAATGCATGGAATATGTTGCAACATTTTAATAATTACTTTTCTTAAACTAAACTTGTTCTTAAATTCTTTAATAGTAAAATCAAAACTTTTGCAAGAAGTTGACAACTTCTCATTTAAATTAATAGCAGGAAAAATAAATTATTTTAATTGCTTCAGTAGCTCAGACATGTTAACTTTTCCCAAAGCCATATAATGCCTTCGGTGGCTTTACTAATTCTAATTGCCAGTTTGACCAACTTTTTGCACTCAAAGGTTGAAAAATTATTCGAAATGTATATTGAGTTTGTTCAACAACATATTTCAAAATTAATAATTACGATATATTTATTTATCTTTGTTATTCATACTTTGAGCAGTTCGAATTTTAATTAAAGTTTAATAACTTAATAACTATCATGCGTTACTCTCCCATTAAAATGGTTCGTATTGCATACAAAAATTTACAATACTCGTTGGTGGTAATATTTTCTTATATGATATAGAGATGATTGATCATCTAATTGATTGCGTTTATTATGTATTTATTTGCTGCTTCTATGTCAAAAAGCTGTTAACATGGAATTTTTAAAAGTGGTAAAAGGTGGTGGGTTACAACCACGTATTACTCAATGGCTATATATGAGTGTCATTAGACCAATACTGTTGTATCTCAACACCGTCTAGTGGACGGCCCTTTACAAATTTTCGTTCTGTACTCAATAGAGCACCGTTAGTGGTATTCTATTCTTAATGCCTTCTTTCACAAACAATCCAATCTTTACAGTTATATATGGAATAAATACTTAGATCATGTCATACTAACTTATTAATATATTCTATAAAATAATAATTAAAAGTAATGCTATTAGTTTTGAATAGTATAACTGACACCACATCCATCCATTAACGGCTTTTTCAGCACTTTGTAAATGTATAAGTTTGCGCAAGCAATCCAAATCGTACAAAGACATACTCCTCATAGACAATTTCCTTGACTTAACTTTCTCATTTTCTGTTGTGGTTTCGCTAAAATATTTTGTAAATACATTAAGAGTAATAATATTTTATTACATATTCAACATGTCATCATTTATCAAACCTAATGAGAATTATAAATTATAATTATGTCTACAGTATAAGTCATTAATTCTTCTACGCAGTTGTCATATTAACATATAGCTGAATATGAATCCCTTACTACTTATTATATTGAATGCATTGATTTTCGAAGCAGGTGAAATCCATCACGGACATTAATTCTCGTAAAGGATTTCGCCCACTTAACTTTTCAATGTATTGCTGTCGCTTTATTAAAAACTTTTGTAAAGTTATTGAGAATTGTATTATCTGGAACTATTTAAGATGTTATTGACATTATATTCAACTAAATGAGAATTATAAATGTACTAAACAAATAAGCAAGAACTCGTAATGCCGTTTATGTGCAATAAATTGTTGATTATGACTTTTGTTTTATTAAATTTTAATTATTAAATTTTATTTATTAAATTCCCTTAAATTTTGTTATATTCAACTCAATTAGTTTTAGGTTATTGGGAAGGATTGATTTATATATTTTCTTAAAAATTTAACCTTCCAATAAAATTATTATAGTGCTTGCAAAATTTATGAATTTGTGGAAGCTACCGAAATCGTCTAAGGACATTAGCTGCCATAGGCGATCTCAGCAGCTAAACTTTGCCAGTTGCTCTTTTCAATTTATTAAAATATTTTGGGAAGATATGGAGAATTATAACATTTTCTACTATGAAGTATTGCTTGGGCATTATATTAAACTGATGAAGAATTAAAAACAATACAAACTAGCAATCAATTTCTTAGTTGATGCAAGACATCCTCTTAAACAACATAATTGAAAGATTGCAATGGTTTTACACTCTTTGAATTTCATACGAAACATTATTAAGGAAATACGTTGTCAAGTCGGATCAATTTCTAAGATCTTCTTCGTATGATAGAAATATATGTAGTCATTGGATGTGCTGTAATAGATCTGCTTTGTATGATAGAAATATATGTAGTCAATGTTGATGTGCTAACAATTTTTAAGTAACATACTCTTAAGAATAACCGTGTGATTAATTAGCCGAGTATGTTAAACAGGCTGGGCCTGAGTACTACGCAAAAACATTTGAGTACTTAAATATGTCTATCACAATAACTTAACTCTGTTAACTCTGTATAACTTCAGTGAGTTTTCTGTACTTTAAGTGCTAAAACATTTAGATTGCGTTTACAAACTTCTATTATTAGTCCATAATTATTTATATATCGTACACAAATATCCATAAATAAATTATAAAGTTGTATAAATAGTTATATCAACACCAAATGAATAAATATTTAAAGCTTTAATGTGTTTAAGGATTTCACTTTAAAACACATATAACCAGGACAGTTATCGTGTTTTAGTAAAAAAATATCAAGTACTCATTAAGAATATGCGCGGTAGTCTGATTAGGATGACCTATTATTGGTAGGAAATAGACTATTGGTGTATCTACATTTTGGTTACACAACGTGTGTGTTCGTGCGGTAGAAAGTGATTCCTGACGATTCTATCATGAGGAGAAGGAAACATTAGAACATATTCTGTGCAACTGTCCAGCGGTGGAAAGACATAGACTTGATTAACTTGTTAGCAGGATCTTAGTCCCCCATTAAATAGGTAAAATTAAGCCCTCAGCAATTACGAGATTTATGAATCGTCTGGAATTGAATTAGTTGGGCTCTTAGGCGCACAATAGATCTTTTCGTTCAGGGTGTATTCACAGACTAATATTTAATAATAATAATCTATGAGAAAAATAAGTTCCAATAATTTTACTTAACCCGAAATAATCCACGACAAACATATGGTAATGCAAATAACATATATATTATAATGCTTCCAGATATACCATATGACAACGCAGGTTTTTCACATTTTCCGGAAAAGTGTCAACACGTATCAAAGGATTGACCTCATATTCTTGCTCTGGAAGTTGAAATAAACTAATATATGTCTTATTAACAAAATCTGCGGCAAAAATAATTCTGTTCATTACCGGGTTAATTGCTTAAAATAGGGCTGCACTCTATAACTAAATATTTATAAAATAGAAAATTAAGATCTTAGTTACCATAAATGCAAATAAGAATGAATAATAGATAGATAATAGGATAATAGTTAGATACGTATTTAGAGTTTGTGATTTATGTTAGTTATGATAAATGCGAACCAATTTTAGAGGGAAATTGATTTGTTTCAAGAAAACCTTAACCATTAACCAAAAAAAAAAATAAATAACCAAAAAATAGAAACATTAAATGAAACCTTAAAACAAATTTGCATGTTATTAGGCAACATTTTCAAACTAAGTATTCCGAGAAAATGAATTCTATTTGCAAAAACTGACCTTCACTTGAGTTTAGAAAATGCTTAAATTCGAAACGAATTCATTTTGCACTTCGAACAGAATTTCAACGATTATTCCATAAAACCATACCCTCATCTATACTTCAGCAGATGTAGCAATGCAGAACAGCTCAAACACTTGGGGCTCCAAAGGCCTAAGTGCATAAAAATAGAACTAAAAATATTCAAAAATTGACTGAGGAACAACGGCAGTAGAGATATGAGGTTTGGAGCAAAACAATCTCTTTGTTTTTTTATTGATTCAGATGCAAGATTTAATGGAATTATAAATCAAACTGCGATTATAGGCCTTTTGTTATACTTGGGCAAATTAATCACTGTGGGCGTGGTGAAGTTGTAAGTTTCCGTTTCAGTACATTTCAATTATGCAATTCCTTTGTTAGTTGGCTACCAGATTTTGCCATATTATTATTATTATTTCGTTTAGATTATTTGCATGATATGAAGTCTAACTCAAATCTCGATCTTTATGGACAGAATTGTGTAAATGTAAAGTTACGAGTGCACAAGTCCGCAGCTAATCGTAGTAGCAGGAGAAGTGTATGTTTCCCATATTAATTAAAACTAACTATACTGGTATTATGTTGTTAAGTTATAAATATTAAAATGATTTTTTTTTTTTATAAATCAACTAAACATTTTAAAACTACAAATATATGCAAATTTATGCAATCGCAAGCGAATGAATGTAGTGTATCTCAAATAATCAAAATTCAAATTAAATCATTGCATTCGAATATTTTTTTACAAAAGAGCAAATTTGTCTACATTTTGCACTTTTATTGAATTCCATTAAGTTTTTGTATTTAATTTTTTTTTTTTTTTTTTTTTGATTTTATAATTTGATTTCAATTCAAAATTGGCCAAAACTGTCAACTACCGTCAATTGCCATTTTGTCGGCGGCAATGTAGAAAAGTTGCTAGCAACTCTTTTGTTAAATCGCTGCGATTTTTTATCTCAATTACTAGAATTACAAAGATATTCGCTTGCAATTTGGCTTTGTTTGCTTTTCGAAATTTGCATTTAACAAATTATAAAATTAATTTAAATCAAAAGCAATGATTTTTTGTGTTTTTCGCAAAATTAAATGAAAATTGTAAATTTGCCATGAAATCAAATTCTTCAAAGTTGTTATGCATTAAACATGTTTACACTTTTTTGTTGTTTCAGGCAAAATTAAAGATTAAAAAAAAATCTTATAATCTCTTCACAAAAAAAAAGCAGAAAAAAAAATCACTAACCGACAAGAAAAACAGTGAGATTAGCTGGCTTAATCTGGTGAACAACAAACACTGGCTTAGGTAAACATAAGTGCGCTTTTGCTTTCTGGTAGGAACCAAAAAGTGATTTATTTGATTACATAATATGTGGTTGCAATCATAACAACAAGAGTGGGTGTCACTTACTGTCAGTAAATGTATGAGGCAAATTCGTTCCAAGCACAGATTCTTATCGTTTCACACTTATTCTGAACGGTGCTGGAGGTGAAGACCAAAACATTTACAGCCGCGCTTAAAGTGGCAAACCCGATGCCGATGTTGATGCCGATGCTGATGCCGATGCTGATGCGAATCGTTTATAAAGCTCCATGGAGAAACATACCATGAGATTTACCTGGTCAAGACCGATTAGGTTAACGTGTTTCCAGCACATAAACATATTAAATTTGGCTAATGTGTAGCGCGATATGGTTGGCATTTGGAGGTGTACGTACCTTTATGTTGGGTTTAACAAAAAACATATTTATTTTTATTACTACGTTGTTAGGTGTTTGACAGAACACAGTTTGCGATAAGCACAAATTTGATGCTTAACTAAGGTCAAACAGAGTTCAAACTAAAAACAAATCAAAATCTAGCAATGAAAGTTATAAAAATTAAAAATGAATTATGACCGACGTTAATAAATGGAATAATTCACATAGATGCTAAGTAAAAAAATAATAAATGAATGATAGAAAAATAACAAATAAATAATAAAAATATAATAATAAAAGAATTGGAAACTATAAAAATAAAATTGGATGTGAATGTTGATTGACATCTTTAAAGCAAGATTTGATCTAAAGAAACGCTAGATAAGTAATCTATATTTAAACACTGATGTATATTTATTTCTGGATGTGAGCGAATTTCAGATCAAATTTCATAACTCTAAAATGCATTACGGATACACACTATGACAAACAACAAACACAGTAACAGAGTAGTATTTTCTTCGACTTTCAAATCAAAACAGGTCCTAGAGTGTTACGAGCTCATGCAATCACTTGCTGCTAGGAATAAGGTAAGCCTTTACTGCTTTTATGGGCCCTCAACCCTTTTGTGGAATAAACTGAGCCAGTACAAATCAGATTATCAAGGAAAGGGAAAATCACATACTGCTGGAGTACTGAGAAAATTTTCCAGGACTCAGACAGAGTAAACAACTGATAACACCGTACTCCTACAAAGACATTCTCGTACTCCTACAAATTCTTAAAATGTAATTTAAGGTTGATAACGGCTTTCATTACAGGTCATTATGGTCATTATCTGCTAACTCGGAATGCAGATCATGCCTCGAAGATGAGGAAACGACTATGCACATTCTTTGTGACTGTCCAGCTTTAACAACGCATAGAAGAAACCTGTTTCATATGGAATTTCTGTCACCAGAGCAGATTAAGAGCTCTTTTCTAGATTCAGTTCTTGATTTTGTTCACAAAGCTTTAAAGAGCTTTGTGTAATTAATAGTGAAATTGGTACAATAGGACTCTTCTGGCCGCAGTATTATAATAAATAAATTATAATAAAACAGAGTAGTATTAGAATTGTTTTAAAATAGGTTACGAAAATTCGCTAAAACCCTAGAACCAAGATGCAGTAACCACCTGCAATCATATTAGGCAAATACTGAATTAATGATTAATGAAATCAAAAGAAGAAAATGTAAGTGGCTTGACCACACGCTCAGGAAAACTACGTCCTGCTTAACAAAGCAAACCCTACTGGAATTCACAAGGTAGATACTGGCCTGGAGCCCCCGTTAAGATATGGTGAAGAACCGTGGAATATGACTTTAGTGATGCACAGTACTTCTGAAACCAAATTACGAGAGAAACTGGCAACAAAATAAAATTTAGAGAAATCGTTGAGGTCCTATGCTCCACTAAGAGAGAGGGTCAGCAATAAGTAGTCAAACAGATTAAAGGGCACTTAATGCCCTCTAATCAGAGGATTGTACATTCTGAGACAAAATAAGTCTGTTGTGTGTTTAATCTACGCATCTCATCTTCTTCATAACTGCACCTAAATCTCTTAGCATGTTTTCTTAACCGGCAGTAAATATTTATCTGATTGACATCCCTGTCGGGCATCTTAATACTATGGTATGGATCTTTATCAATTTTTGACGAAAAGAGCTGCATTCTTTATGCAGAACAGTTAATCTTTTTAGCTTAAAGAATTAGTTAAAAGATTTTTGAAAATCTTAAGCAATGTTGACATTTGAATGGTCTTAGAAATAAATTATCATTGAATTTTTTAATGAATTTATCTAAATTTGATTTAAATAAACGAAAGTAAATTTAAGCCATGAACTGATATTCTGATGTTTTATTTATTTGACAATAATAGAGTGGAATTAAAGTTTGAGTCAAGAAGTTAAAGTTCAGAATTGAAGATTTGTGCTTCAATATTAAAATTGCAATAAAATAGAATAAATACTAGTAAATTTTAGAACAAGATTGTATTTGCATAAAGATACTAATCCAATGTAATAAATATTGCAGTTCTTTTATGAAAAGAACTCCAGATAAGTGATGGTAGTTTTTGACCTCAGAAATAACTTTGTAGCTTATCTGTTAGCTGAATAATAAATTTATCTATATATATTTTTTTTTTGGTTGAGATTGATGGTATAAATTATACGAAGCTATAAATGTTCTCATGTAATGAAAATAAAACCATTTTGAATTTATTAAAAAAAAAATATTGAAATTAAAAAATTGTTTAAATTCCAAAATGCACAAATATTTCGCAACAAAATGCATAATAAAATCAGTCAATAATATAACCGACTTTAGTAGACTTTATGCCCGTTTAATTAATAACTGCCCAAGCGGCACATATGATTTTCGTATATCAAATTTACACCTGCATTGAATTGAATTTTATGGCTCTGAGCTCTGAGTAGTTCACACAATATTATGTTACTTTGTATGAAGTAAATAAGTATGTATAAACATTAAACTGCTATAAAGTATGTAATAAAAATATTAGAAGACATTACTTGCAGTACAAAATATAAACAATTGTGCCTTTAATGGTGCAATGCGGGTTTATCGAATGCGGACTAACAACAATGGCTCAAAGTAGTACCAGGGTCATCACATTTGCCCTACTTACGAAAGAAAAAAGCCTTCAGAGCGCCTCTTTGTCTTTGTGTAACATAAATTTTCTGCACCTTAAATAACTTATATTTAAAAAATTTTTTTTTCTGAAAAAATGCTAAATAATAATAGAAAAAGTAAAAAAATAATTGCATTAAATATTTAAAGCGACTTAGCCTTTCACATTCAATAAAACAGCATTTGCATATCAAAGTGCAGCACGTTCGCCTGCAACTTCAGGCAGGACTTGCTGAACCACAGCCGAGAGTTAATAAAATTGGAGTAGAGTTTTAAGCTATCGCGGTACAATGGCAACAAGAGTTGCATAATAACTCAGTGCAGCACGGAGGCTGCTTTGAAAGAGCCGATCTGGCAGCTGTCAGCGTGTAACTGCAACATTTTTACAGCAAAGTCACAACTGAAAGTGGGGAAAATGCGCTACGGTACCGCAGCATTTGAAAGAATTGAAAAATATAACAAAAATTGTAATAAAGTAACTTGAACTGCCTTGATTCAGCCACATTTCCACATGGCACATTGGCACAAGCTGGTCAATATTTATTAAAATAAAATAAACTTAAGTATAAAATATAGTTTAATCATTAATTATGTAAACTTTCAAATCACAACAAAAAGATTTATTAAAAACTGTGCACAGTATTGTTTGCAGATACAAGATAGTGAACACCCTCGCAAGGTAAAGTACTACACGACTACGACTACATTGCAAATGTCCTCAGAGCATTATTTTATAGTTAGTCATAGTCGTTGTGCCGCTCCAATGTACTCCATCCAATATGAGTTAATCGCTTAGGAGCAGATAATGGCGAAAAGTAGTTCGTTCGTCTTATGGTCAAAAGTTTAATTTTGCATTTATTGAGTCTCGAACTGAAATGATTCGAAGTTGAAAAATTTCATTTTCTGGTCATTTTACAGATGAAATTACAATGATAAAATCCATTTTGCAGTTGTGCTGCGTGAAGGCTTCGTTTTATAAATTTATATGACGAAGTCGAGCAATTTGAATATCGCAAATTTAAAATTATAATTTCAACAAACATTGCCTTGTAGATTTTCAAATAAAAATTGTTTTTTTTTTTTAATATTTTAATTTTTTAAGTAAGCATTTGGCTTATTTAAGCGCAACGAAACGGTAAGCGCTGCTATCGTGGCATGCAAAATTATTTGGAACGAATGTATCTCAGTGGGTTACCGGATTAAAATTTAGTTAAACCGTGCAGACTCAGTTGCTTTGCACACGAATGGAATCATAGTGACGTTGTTCTATTCAAATTAGTCAAATTGTTAGCAATAAATTATCACAGTTAATTCATGTCCTTAAGTTTGTGACACATACTTTTATAACAGATCACGCTTTTTATATAAATTTCAAATTCGAACATATTCGAAAACAACCTACTTTTAATATCAAAGAAAATGCAAGTAAGAGTTAAAATCTCCAAATAAATAATTATTTTGTATTCAGTTGTATTATTAAACTTAAGCTTTCGACAAAGTTCGATGAGCTTCAACAGTTAAAAGAAAACATCAGGGGCTTCCAACTAAACATATTGTATAATTTAGAAAGCATAATTAATTGATTAAAGTCAGCAAACAATTTCCAACTAGAAGACAAATTCAGTCAGGAGTACCGTTCGGATCACAGCTATCTCAAGTTTAAGAAAAGTAATCGATTTTGAACTAGAAGGTAGATTTAGTTAGGAGTACCGCAAGAATCACAGCTTTAACTAGAAGAAAATCTTAATTTTTAAATATATAATTAATTTTCAACTAGAGGATAAATTCTGAGAGAAATGCCTTAATTTTATCATTAGTAAAGTACTTTGTTTATTTATGGATGACATGTAATATATATTATCCATTATAACAAAAAGCAAGCAAATGCTAAAAATATTCGTTGCGTTATATCTTGAAAAATACTCGGTATTATGTCCTAATATTTGAAATTTAAAGCAGGAAGTTCAACGAAATTAATTAAGGTTATTGGAAAATTTTCTAGAAAATATGACGTTCCAAGTTAAAACAAGATATTAATTTTTAACGAGAAAGTAGATAGAGATAGAAGTGCCGCAGGATTCATAACTCCCTCCCTCTCAGGAAAATTATGTACTTTCTTTGTATAAGTATGACATGTAACATATATCATCTGTTCTAAAAAAAACTCCAAGAAAATAAAAGAAAATTCTCGGCGTCCTATCTTTGACAAAATTCGGAATGACGTTTTAATAGTTAAAATGATTCAGGGGTTTCCATCGAAACTTATTAATATAAATAGAGCAACATTGCTATGAGAAATTCAGCTATAAAACATTTTAGGCGCAATTACTTGATTATAAAGTAAAGTTTTTTTGCATACCCAACTTTTCTTGTCTTAATAATTTTAAAGCATTCATGCTCCTATGATCCTTATATTATTTAGTCAAGTGTATCTTCTGTCAAAAGTTGGACATAAGTATTTTAAATAGTTATTCTATTCTATTTCTTTGGATTTATATTTCCACATCTTTTGATGAAAAATGCTTCGGTTTTTTATCATTTACCTTAATTCCGCACCTTCGGAAGTATCTCACTATCTTATCAATATGAAATAGTAAATTATTTCTAACAGAATTATCGTTTTTGTCAGTACATATAATGCAGGCGTGCAGGTGCCGTGTGCAGAGAGCGATATTATATTCATAGACTCCGAAGGAAGATCTACTTTATATACGTTATACAATAAAGAAGACTATGGGGATTCTCTGGGAATGTCCACTTTAATTTTGTTTATAGAAGAAAAGTGATTTTGTACTTTGTCCTAGTTCTCTCTATTTGTTAAAAAGCTAGCTAAAAGTTTTATCATTTGAATTGGAATATCATAATTTGTTAGTTTGAGAATCAACACTTTATTTCACACCTTATCAAACACCTTGGTGATATCAAAGCAGACTTTATTTCACTGAGATCTATTTTAAAGTTTTAGTAAGTCTTCTTATCTTAGAGATAAGCGGAAATATTTTCTTGGAATGCGAACATGATGTATCTTTACAGTTTTTAACTGTAAAGAAACCCCGGTTTAAAATTACATTTGGAAATAAAGTAGAAATTGATGTGTGCACTGATGTCCACTGGTAAGCAAAGAGCAAAATGACCGTTTCGGTAACTTTTAAGATGGGTAATATAAAGTGAATAATAATAATAATAATATTTATTACATATTAAGAAAAATAAAGGATAGAAATTTCAACGAGCAAATTTTTTACTATATACACATATAATATTTTTCCAGATAATATATTCAGCTTCATATCAATATTTGCCGGAACGTCAGTACTTAAAATGTAAACATTTTTTTGCACTATCTGTTACGTTATTTCATTTGTCATAAGTGTTTGCAATGTTTTATTATAAGTTTGTATTTTTCATATTTTTGTTTACTTTTGTTATCTATTATATCTTTCATAGGCACTACACATATATCTATATAGCAACATAAATATTTCATGAATGAAGCTTAACTAATAAAAGTTCAGTGATTTCTAGCAATGACTTGCAGGTATCCGTTATTCGTTTTGTTCAGCTCTAAGCAAATATAATAACAACATTCCAAATGAATTTGTAACAAGGTCGTTTATGATATGACAAATACAGGGGGCAAAGGCACATAATGACAAGACAAAACTGTAATAAATTTAATAACAGAAATAGAAAGTGAATATGCGGGCATAATTATAATATTTTATACTAAATACCTACGTATAGCATATTTACAATCATTATAAGGTAGTCTACACGCAATCAAATCAAATAAATTAAAAAAATTTCAAAAGAACAGGAAGTGTAACTAGATTAAAACAATTTAACTAATTTTAGAATTTTCCACATTTTTGCCAATTGCTCCAGCAACAAAACTAAGATACTTTCCGTACCACAAAGATTTGTAGAACAGGTGTGCTTGAAATAAGATACAAAAGTGTCTGATTGAATTTAATTACTCTATTTCTATGCATAATTAACTAATAAATAGATTTAAGTCATTTGTAATTAAATTTTGTACTTATTTTTAAATTATTTTACTTTTCAATTTGGTTTTCTTAGAAGTTAATATGAGTACTCAGCACGATTGTACAAGAAAATTTGAATTAAATTGTAAAATGATTTTTGTATTTCAAATTACAGCAATTTTATTATTATTATTTTTCATACACTGTAATTAAATTGATTCATAAAAGCACTTTAATGGGGCGGAAACCGGCATTGCATACAATTTCTGATTTTATTAATTTCAAATCTCATACGTGATCTCAAGTTCAATGGTTATAAAGGAAAGATTTTTTCCACAACAAAAACAAAAAACGCTTTTGTATCGAAATTAAAATTTATAAGAAATGTCAAGGTCCAGCTGCGTACAATGGAAACAAATCACTCAAGCAATGTTTGCTGTAATTTAATTAATAGCTTAAAAGCTGTTAAATTATTAACTGTTAACGTAATGTTAACACAATGTTAACGCCCTCTTGCCAACTGTTATGTAGTAGTACTGCAGATAAATCGATAAATACACCAAACATATAATTAATTTTAAATATTTTTAATATTTGCATTTATTGTATTAAAATTTTTTAATATATTTTATTAAAAAATATAATGAATTTAATGCTATGTGAAGTACGTAATTATTGTTCACACACTTACTTAGTTGAATAATTTTAATATATTTGTTATAATAATAAAAAAAAGATTTTCCCTTATACGGTAATACAATGGGATAATAAGGGAGTAATACAATGGGTAGGTACCCTTGGGATCGCCGGTATAACCTAACCTAACAATCAACAAGATGTACAAACTAAACATTAATCGGACAGTCTTCTTTCAAAATGAAAGTTGTAATGCTTTCATCGCTTGTTAGCAGAGTCAGTACAGTAACACGATAAATAAATAAAGTTTTTTAAGCAAAATGTTTGCTAACTATTTATAAGTGAAAAGGATAAGTAACCAACACCAGAACATACATCCTCTTAGGTCTAAAATATATCTATACCAATTTCTTTTTATTATTGTTAGGAAAATCTTATTTAATTTTGACAGCAGATCCATCTTGAAAGAATAAATGTTACCATATAATGAATACTACATAATGAATCATGTCTAACAGAGTTTTCACTGTACTAGAATATAGATTTATTTACAACCACATGAAATTATGTAATATTATATTATAAAATATAGAACTGTAATTCGTTGAATTGTAACCACACTTGCTCTATCAACTCAGCTACCGAGTTTATTAGTCTTTTAATTCATGTTTACTGTAATATGATTCCCGCCGGAAATATTTAATAACTGAGGTCCCAACTGGTTTCTATGATGTGGTTTTAGTGGGCTCAAGTCTCACACAGTCGCTCAAAAGAACAGTAGCCAAATTATTTTATTGAATTCTGTCAGATGACAAACGCTTAACTTCAAATCAAATCGCCATGTGTTGTATGGTAATCCCTCAAGTTTATCTTGAATTTTTTGACAGTATCTTTTACAGATCTAAATAAAATGTGGCTCAAGTTATTCTTTCCTCTGTAATTGGTAGCTGCTTGATCTGAGCCAGTATTTTGGTATTTGGTGTTGGATTTAGTCAGAATAACCATAAGGTGCGACAAAGACTGTTATTGGAAAAGCTTTGTAGAAATTGCACGCTGCTGACTTCTATTTTTCAATTCTCTTTGCTAAACAAAAGTTAGGTCTGAACATTAGTATTGAATTGCCATATCTTTGTGCGGAGAGATCTACATATTTGATTAAAGAGTTTAAAGATTTACTTAGTTTTTAAAAGTCTCTTCCGTATGTTTAGTTGACTGGTAAGTTTTAAAATAAAGCTAACAAACTAACGCAATTTAGGGACATAATGAATGCTTGAACTTCCATGATTAATATTTGAAATATCACAACACAATTTTAAATTAATTGAACAACAATATGCTTGAAAGCTGCACATATGTGCTTTTAAAACTCCATTTTTATTTTTAAAAATATAAGTTCTATATAAATTAAGTTGAGAGTGATGAACGATTAGAACGAATTAATATATTTATTGTTACGTACATTTATATTATATTTGATGTTGACAGAGCTGAATACGTAATATGTAGCAAAGAGTGTTTCAAAATAAACAGAATCTTTTATAAATAAAAAAAAACTATAATAATGAATTAAACCAATTTTTTTCAGCTATTATTTTCATTGAATTCATTGAACTTGGATTTCGTTGTGTCGAATCAGTGCTTTATATTATCGGACAGGATATCAATATATCAATTGAGCAGACATTATCTGATTTAGCATACATGAACTTTCTACATATACTCACTTCGATGAAGTTTTCGGCTTTAAACTTGTCTCATCTCAGCTATGCAAAAGAATTGAATGACGGAACAGTTTCTTCATATTAATAGTCGATTTAAGATGTCTAACCATAACTTTATTACAAAAATTTTGAATTACTAATCTAATCCTTTTGCAGCCCCATTCTCCTCCTAGATGTTAAAGAAATTTATATATATGTATGTTACCATTCTTGGTCGTTCTTCTTTGACTTTCAAATCAAAACAGGTCCTTGAGTGTTACGAGCTTCTGCAATCACTTGCAGCTCGGAATAAGGTAAGCCTTTACTGGGTTCCGGGCCACAGAGGAGTTTTGGAAAATGAAAAAGCTGATGAGCTAGCCAGAACTGCATCAAAAACTGCTTTGCTTCAACCCTTTTGTGGAATAAACTGGGCCAGTACAAAATAGATTATCAAAGAAATGGAAAATCATATGCGGCTGGAGTACTGGGTAAACTTTCCAGGACTCAGACAAAGCAAAGCACTGATAACACCGTACTCCTACAAAGACATTCTTAAATTCTCAAAATGTAATTTAAGGTTGATAACGGGTTTCATTACAAGTCATTATGGTCTGAAATATCACCTTCATAAACTACAATTATCTGCTAACTCGGAATGCAGATTATGCCTCGAAGATAAGGAAACGACCATGCACATGCTTTGTGACTGTCCAGCTTTAATAACGCACAGAAGAAACCTGTTTCATAAAGAATTTCTGTCACCAGAGCAGATTAAGAACTCTTCTCTAGATTTAGTTCTAGACTTTATTCACAAAGCTTTAAGGGGCTTTGTTTAATCAATAGTGAAACTGGTACAATAGGTCTCTTCTGGCCGCAGTACCGGCTGTTGTGCAATTTTCTCGTCTACTCTTTTAATAATTAATAATAATGCCATTCTTGGTGTACCTCATACCATTCCATAATTTCGATTTCTAATTTTACTCGAAAGGAGTTGCAACTTCAGTAATTTTCGCAAAGAATTGATATCTTAATCAAAACTTTGCAAACATTACGATATACATACACATATCATTATGAGTCTATGAATTTGCTAGTAACATTTTTTGGACTATATATACATATATGATTATGAGTCCATATGTTATGAATCTATATATTATGAGTCTATGAATTTTGCAAGTAACATTTCTTGGACTATATATACATATATGATCACGTGAAAAAAGACAAAACTTTAGTGCAAAAATAATATTCCAAGATACGAGTAGCAGTAAATGTCGCTGTTTATATTTATGACAAAAGAATTGTACTCATTATGAGATCAAATTTAATGAAATAATAAAAATAATGTGTAAAAACAAGACCACAAAGATAAGAAGCGAAAACATACGAGAAACCTATTACCAATCATTCCATTTATTAGGTGTGGTTCGGAGTTGGATTTGGGTCTCCTTTGCGTGCAACAGCCGCTCTTGTGAAAAATGCAATTGTACGTTAGTTACCATTTGTGCTTTTATGAACTTTTTTACTTCAATTTCATTCATCTATAAGTTTTATAATTTCATTGTAATATGCAGTAATGCAAGCACCTAATGTATCTGTACGTGTTTTTATTGCTGTTATTGTTTAAGTAATTGTGTTTATTCACATACGGCGAACAAACGACATTGACAAGGCCATTTGGTGGTATCATATGAACATTTAATCGTATCGTATAGTTAAATGTATTCCATATACATACATATATATGAACAATAAAAGTGTTATAATCTATCTATTATTGTTCGGTTTAATGCTCTTTGTATTGTTGTATTGTGCTTGGGAAGGAAACTTTTGGCTCATATCATTACTAATAATTATTTAATGAATTCGTTTTGAAAGAACCTTTCGTTGCATTATCAATTGAACTTCGCAGACATACTCGAAATCCCATTTACTCATATAGCCATAACTATTATGCTTATGCTTATATTAATAGTAAATTAATGTCTACACCTTAAAATTTTATTAATGACCAAGTACCTATATTGTATGGATTTTTCCAGGGGCACCGATAGTTTCCAAGTATGCGGAGCACTCAATTTTATTGTTGTTGATTAGCAGTTACGATTTTAATGGTAATTTTTTCTTTATTACGCGCTCATTTATTATTGTCGGCTTAAAATGGTTTTAATGCAAGTTTAATAAAGCAAATGCGGTTCGATTAGAAACCAACAAAATTATTTAATCTGGCTTAGAAGTGTTTATTATTTTAGTACTTAAAATAAATGCTTTCAGAGCATACAAGCTGATTTGCTCGGCTTGCGGTTATTTGACTCATTCTAGGCGTATTGGTTTTTTGTTAGTCATTCTGTATGAAAGCAAGGTCGTTCGAGTTTTCTTTGAAAAACTAAAGCGGATTTGATTCTTTTTTTTTTGATATTTACTTTTAGTTTTTATTACCAATATTTATAATTTTTTTAAGATATTTTAAATAGCAATTAAAACAAGGAACTTTCAAATCTTGGTCAATTGAGTCAGATTGTATATGTATATATAAGAGAAACTAATCATTTTTACCTGAAGGAATACACAATTTAGTGTCTTATTACTGTAATTAATATATGTATAATAGTTTCTTTGTGTACTATAAGCTATTTTAAAGTAAATATGAAATAATTAAAATAATTGTACAAAAAACATATATGAAAAAAGCTAATATAATTGAATACTCATTTGTCTGTTTTATAACTAAAGAACTCAAATTTAATATATATATATATGATGGGACGTTGGGACAGCGCACTGTCTAACAAGTGGACTCACTGAATTGAAGGATTAGTCGAAGTAGACTACGAAACTACTTGGGTCCTTTTTCGTCTTTCGATTCTCGGATGTTGTTATTAAGTTAAAGCTGGAGTGGCTTCCGTTCGCATAACTACATCTTTTGTTAATGCAAGCAGCTCATTTAACTTGAGGTTTCCTGCCAAGTAGTCACCAACCCAATGGTGTCCCAAGACAGTCTTCCTCCTACTTGCCAGTACTGGATATATGCACCGCTGTCTCCTTTTCTTCTAGACATAGTCTGCAAGTGTCTTCTATCTTTTTGAGGTGATACTTGAAGTTGCCATGTCCAGTAATGAGTGAGGTCAACCAGCTTAGAGTGCTCCGCGTTTAGCTAAGCACTTTTGTCGCTTCCCTGGCCCACGGTTTCGGGAACATGAGTTTGTTCTGTCTACAAGTGCTTAACTCTCTCCATCTATTAAGATAAAGTGAGGTTATCCACTTATAAACATAGACTGGCGTCAAATTCAATAACAAAAGTTAATACGCTGCCTTACCCCGCCCTAACAAACCTCAAGTCTACCTCAGAACCCACAGGAAGATATGCTGACCTATGGTCAGCCGTGTAACCAACTTGCTTTCCATGTCTTTTAGGCCATTCCGGTCATCTTTCCAATCAATGTGTGAAATATTTAATGTTAACGATAGCATTGTTCGTTAAGGGTTTCGCATTACCTCTCTGGTCCCAGAAACACAATGCATGACATGTTTTCGAAGGGATTCATCTTTTGATTTAAAGGACCGACTTACATACTTAAAAATGTTTTCAAAATAATTTCAGTTTTGTCACCCAATATAATTCTATACAAAAACGATTATTTTTGGTGGCATTGAAAGATCTTATCGCGAGTGACTTTGCGATTTTCCATTAGGCGTTCATTCAAATCATATGCGACCCATTTACCCAGTTCATGCATCTTTCCCATTAGTCGTAAACATTTGCACATAGTTTGATAAACACTTAGTTTGACATGATCACTGAATAAAAAAGCAAAGAAGCTGGTGTTTGGCAGAGTCAGTTTATGTGTGCTTGTGGTTAAATATCAAACGAACAAGATGATATATGTTTCAATTTATATGTTGTGCACTTTTCGCTCAGCTATCTCTTAGTTAATCCATCTCTGTTAATGAAATATTTATTAACAAAAGGAACAATAATTCTCCGCTATATGTAATATTTGTACTGTTATTTACATATATATGTTATTATATATTGCAATTACAAAATAAAATATTATTATCACACAGTTTTAATTCTTTTAATTCTTATATTTAAACAAAATTTCAACAAAATTTTGTCATGACATTGACAAAACAAATAAAATTTTCAAATTTTTTCTGAATTAAATAAAAATAATTTGGCAAAAAAAAATTTCCGAGGAAACTAAACGCATAAATGTTGCATGAATGTTGTCATCATGAACTACGTACATGACACAAATACGCCACATAACATGACGCAAATGTAGTAAAACAAAAAAAAATAAAATAAAATAAATAAAAATTGCACAGTGGACTAGGCCGCGAGGCAACCACTTTTAGGCATGCGGAACATAACGGCAAAATGCGTAAAGTGTTTTTTCAATTGACGTCATAACAGCTAACAGGTTTATCGAATCGAATTATTGCGTGAGCACGAGACATGCGTCGACAATCCGTAGACGGTAATCGGTCAGTTAAACGTTGCCACATGTTGAAAAGCGGTTGAACTTTAAGGTAAACCTCCTATCACATATAAACGCCAAGAAAAATTTAATTAAATGCGTTCGTGTTAAGTGGAACGCATTTTTGCTTGGCCGCATTGGTTGCGGTGCTTGGCATGCAACACAATTCACAACTTCTGAGGAAACAAGTTTGTTGCTTAAATCTCTTGTATGTTCGCAATTAAATGCAATGTTAATTGTGAGACTTTTTACTTGTTTGATCGCGCAAAAACTGTTGTGCAATTTGGTGCGAATGCAGGCTTACAATAAAATATTCACAACTAACGAACTTGACATGAATTTTTCTACAGGTTTTCAAACATTTTTTAAAGTTTCCAGTCATTACAGTGGTACAGAGGTACCATACTATAATCATTTTTAGTTTAAGGAAATCAAAAGCACATTGCATCGCTGACATAGTTTTATAATTACAATTGCATTTATGAAGCTATGAACTTTATTTTTACATGTGATTTATTTTTTTCAGCTTTGAAGAAGCGGCAATTCAAATACGTAAAATATCATAAAAATATTTATTGTTAAATTTAATAATTTTTGATTATAAAAATTGTTAATTATTTTTGAATTTCATTTAAATTGATTTAAAAAATATTACTTTAATATAAATTTAATAGACCTACCACAAATATTCTAGTTATTACCACAAAATGATTGGCGGTGTGTAACATATTCACATACAATTGCTCAATTTAATAAAGTCATTAACAAGCGTGTAGAAATATATTTGCACCATTAATATTAAGTTAATATGCCTTAAAAAAGGCCGCTTTAATATTAACTTCAATTCACGAAATCTAATAAATCATTAGTTTCGATTTCAGCATATCATGAATTACCATAAACTGAGACTAATGAACAAAAGCAATTGCTGTGTACTATATAGCCATTATGAGCGACTTAATTATCTTGATTCTATGTTTTTTCCTACGATTGCTGTAGCCGTTCTGGATAATAATACTTTGCCTTTAAAATATTTTTTGTTTTCTTCACTGAGCGCAGTAAAATTGTGTTATTTTTGTATGAAAATAATTAAGAAATTAACATAATTTAAGTATAAGGTTTGCAAAAATTAATTACATTTTAATTTGAAATTGAAAGTGAGACACGATCTTTTTTTTGCATTGATTCTATTGCCTTGAAGCTCTTTTTGTCTTTATTTGTGGTAAAATATTCCACGCCTTTTTTAACCCGTACTCAATTAGCAGAATTTTTTAATTTAATAATGATTAGCAACTGAAAAAAAGTAGACAAACATTTCCGTATCTCAGCATGATTCTCTTATTTTTACTTGTATTTTTCAGGGAAGTTTTTAGGCTGAAAAATCTTGTCTCAATCAGTCAATCGGTACTACTCGTATATTAATTAATTTCAAATATTGCGTGAGAAATTAAAACCTGCAATTGAAAGTAGAATTTCAGTTATAGGTACTTCCTAGGAAGTTCTACTATAAAAACAAGATTGATTGTAATGAGGTGAATATTGAAGTAAATAGTATAATATCATTGAATTGTTAATCAAGAAATATTATATATCAGTCAGTTATACAACTCAAGTAGAATCAATTCTGTACTAGGGTATTAGCGCTGATTAATCACTAGAAATGAAGAAGAAATGCAATGACAATTGGTCTGATTTTTTTGGTGCTAACTGGATTTCACCTTATATATCAGTTCCGACCTTTAGCCAGTAGAAGACCAGACATTTTTATTACCCTTTTTAAACCAATCTGACAGAGCTAACATACTTCAAAATTTGGAACGTAACCAAAGTTGTTTTAAACAAAAACTACTCAGCATTATGGGATCGGTGCTGACAAGTTACTGCGGGCTAACAGACCTACAATTAGATTTAGTGATTCTGCAGACAAGGACGAAATTGTTCACCTTATGTGTCAGTTTCTATATTTGGATAGTAAAATACTAAAAATGATTTAAGTTTTACTTTTCTTACTACAAAGAAGAAAAAAATTTTTTTCACCTTATATGCTACTGTTCACCTTTGGCCTGCAGAACACTAAAAAACTTTAAAAATCTTTCTTACCGATCTGACAGAGCTGTTTAATTAAAATTTAGAGACGTAAACAAGTTTCATTTAAAAAGGAATCTCACCACTATATATCGAAACTAATAGTGCACTACGAGTTAAGAAAGCTTGATCTACTTAATAATAATTTTTGTTAATCTTATATTTCTGTAAAGAAGAATGGAAGTGTTTTACCTGTGTCAGTGCCCAGATTAGACCAGTAAAAGACTAAAAATCTTTAAAATCCACTTTCTTACCGATCTAACAAAGTTGTTATACTTAAATATTAGAGACGTACTAAATATCGGTACTAATAGTCCACTGCGAGTTAAGAAAGTTTTATAATAAATTTTGTCCTGGTTGTGTTTCTGCAAAGAAAAATTGAACTTTGTTTTGCCTCATGAAAAAGATTAATAAAAGATTAAAAATCTTTAAAATTCTCTTTCTCACCGATCTGACAGAGCTGTCATACTTCAAAAATCGGGAGTAATCTAGCTTCATTAAAACTGAAACTTACAATATTACGATATCGGTACTGATGGATCACGGCGATTCAAGGATATGAAACCAATACGGCTTTGTTGATCACATAATGATTTTTGTCATGGTTGTGGTTCTGCAAAGAAGGACAAAAACATATGGAACCTTATGTTTTAGCATCTACCTTTGGTCAGTAGAAGACTAAAAATTATTAAAGCTCGTTTTCGTATTATATTCATAGGGATCTTAAGCTTGTCAAATTGATTCTCTTCCAGTTGATTAGTGAAGTAGTGCTTGTTTTTTTCAATATTGTCCGTGTGCTGACTACTTCGGTTTTTATAACTATTTTGGTGGTCCTCCTGGTCTGGAGTATGAACAACATTTATCTGTACCATTACAACGGGTCATTAATAGTATTTCAGTGAGCGTATAAACAAGGTTCATCCATGCAAACACAACGGAATATTATTTAAGCTTGAGTGAACTATAATGTGCAAGGCCACCTCTCCAATTTAACCTGACAGCAGTATTTTGTTTTCACTCTGATATGCTTTATTTTTACAAATGGCAAGTTTTGTATATTCAAATAGAGAAGTGATTATATTAATAGATGTAAATGAATCAAGCAAAATGTAAATAATGTAGTGAAAGTATTCATATTATTTAAATGTACTATGAAAATGAGAAAGAAATGATATGCAATAATTATGTAAAATTAAGTCTACCTACGCTATTCTAACTGCTCTTTTTTATATTTCTAAAATGTAGTTAACAGAATTTTCTAAGAATGGAAAGGTCAAGCACTAAACGTGTTAATTGAGTTTAGCACTTTAAATTGCAATAATCGCACTATTTAGATAATCTCGCTTTACTTGTAAATAAAATCAAATTAAAAACAAATAAATTTATTAGAGATATGTTATAGAAATTGCATATTGATTAACACCGACTAACTGTGGGAATTTGACTTTCATGTGAGTAGTGTAAACATTGTAGAGAAACGAGTTGTTTTACAATAATTATTATAATTAATTTTAAAATTTTTTTTAGAAATCATACATTTTGCATATTGTTATAATCAATTATTTGTTTATGGCTCGTTTTATTAGGTAAACGCCCATCACACATGCATTTCAATGCAATTAAATGAGTTTAAAATGAAACTCTGCGAATACGCGGCGATTAAGGCAATTTGTAGTCTCGCTTTCAAAAGTTAATACAATTCACACGATTCTGATATTGTCTGAATTGATAGTCTGAATGAAAACATGAATCACTTTTTTGCAATATTTTTGTAACAATTTTCTTACTTATAATATTTTTTTTTTTAACAAATTTTTGTGGTTTTTACTATTATTTACTTTTTTTGTTCAGAACAAAATTGACATGTTCAAACATAAATGCTACAACACGACAATAGACTCAATTTAAGTACCTCAAATTTTAATTTTCTGATTTCTAGTATATTATTATAAAAAATTGCATTATTGCAGACAGTGTCATAGAATAGAAAAGTAAAAAAAAAATTATTTTAACTAATTTTCATAGTAAATATAAATAATTAATAAGTCTTAAACAAACCAGATGTACTTGAGATACTTTTATTAAATAATTTGCAGACTGACAATTTCATTTAAAATAATTGTCAAAACAAAAAGAACTGAACCGGTACTAATTCAAGGTAACCACTGTATTTGTTCATTTAATGGCAATAATTAAATAAAATATATTAAATAAAATGCAAATACGTCGTTGATGAAAAATTATGGTTATTAATGGTAAGACCTCAAATTTTTCGGAAAACTATTGTAAGATTTTTTTTTGTTTTGAATAAATGTAACCTAGTAACTTGAATGCCAATAAGTTATAACAAATGGACTTCATTTATTTCTGCATATAAAAATAAAATTTAGTTTGAGACTATACAATTACTTTGTTATATGAAATTAATTGATCTCATTGCTGACTGAAGATGTTATCTTTTCGCATTTTTTCTCATCTTGTTGTAGACCAACCTGCATTTCAGCTACATGTTAGATACAATTATTTAATTTATCTATAATAGATCAAAAGTTTATGGATCTGTTTTATTATTTTAGGTTACCCTGATTTATTTCATTTATTAATCAAGAATTTATATGTTCATAAAATTATAATATAACAAATTTTTCTTCCTCTTCCAAGTGCCTTGTTCGCTTCGAACGCTGGCTAACATAACTAACGTGATTGCGACTTTGACTTTATCTACAGCCCTTCGAAAAAGTGATCTTGTACTTTTATTAAACCATTGACGTAAATTCTTCAACCATAATATCTTTCGTCTCCCAGGGTCACGTCTATCTTCAGTTCTGCATAATTTTTAGCGCTATACATTATATAAAATGCAATAGACTAATAGCCTAGTATCGTCTAACTCTTATAAATATATACACCGTTTGTATTCTTTAGCGCTTATATATATTATATGTATCTGTATTTTTCACATATCAAGAAATATCAGCTAGTTTTTGTATAGATGATTTCCAAATATTTATCAAAGTCCTACATATGTAAAGAAAATTTGAAGTTACAATTTATTTATATATTAACACACTTTTCCCCTACTCGATAGGCACCTTGACGTGGTGTAGATGATTAGCTACAACTCAGACTATACAAATGGATATTTACAGTCACCCGACACCTATCTGATGACTGGAATATTCACCGTGATTCTAGAACGAGATGTACAACCAATATCTACCTTAGGTTTAAATTAATTTTGTGTTGTCCATGTAGTCTATGTTTTTGCTTGTGATTTTTTATGAAGTAGTTTATTTTTGTTTTTTGTGTAGTTTTGTGTTTATGTACTTTGTGTAATTTATGTGGACTGACCGCCGTGGTCCGAATGGCTATTTTAGCACCTAAGCGTCTCGGGGAGTAGGTGCGTTTTTGCATTTTGGTGTTGCTTACTTAGATCGTTAGTCAATCGATCAGCCATTAATGAAAGCGTAGTTGTTCGTGGGATCGATAATCTCAGAATAGTTAGGTCATATTTCCGCTGCTTTGAGGTCGCCAGTAATTGGGCGAAGTGAAGAAAAACACCCTGGCTTTGACTGAAAGTATGAAAAGTTTTCGTTCTTGTTTAATTCTTAAGTATAGATATATGGTGCGGTATTTACACATGTATGAACGAGACTCGAACAACTCTCAAATCTACGATTTAACAACTATGCCTGTAGAAACTTGATTGCGGGGCTAGTGACAACCTTAATAGCAAACTGCAGATACAGGCGACCTTCGCTTTTAATTAGCCTTCTTTCGGTAAATAGGCTCTGCCGTCGGTGACCATATACTTTCCTAACACTTGTGTTATCAACAAATTTTAAAAAAAAAATTGTGAAATTATTAAAACCACACTAATCAGTTTAATGCACAAAGGATAGCAAACGATCTTGCCTTGATATTAATGTATATACTATACACATGATATTTTGAGAATTATTAAATATATTTTTCAATTATTACACTCTCAGAAATTATAATTAATTTTATTGATAATTAAAATTAAATTCCATTTAAATAATAAGACTATTATACACAATACAATTTAATATCATATACATCATAAAATTATTAATTTTTAATTTTTAATTCACTGAACTTGAAAAACCCTCACCCACGCACCTACCCCATAATATAATAGCTACAACTCTGTCATCGCTTAACTATACCGATTTAGTATTAAATACTAAGTTCAGTCGCTCAGTTCGGAACTCGCAATTACGTCGGCAACGATATTTCATTAGAATTTATCTACGAAATTAAAAGTGATTTGCAAATCTACAAGGTCGGTTGCGGTCAAGTTGCGGTGCAGCTGTTGCAGTGAGGAAAAATAATTTTCCCATAGCATGAAAATTATTTAACACTAAAGTGAAGTCTAAACTGGAGCTAACAAAAGTTGGAATCGCTTTGTTTGGTGGAGCTGGCGTAGTTGCTTTTACTTATTTTGCATCAATATTATATGTTATTTTTCTTAAAGTTGTGGGTGTTATTTTTTTTTGAATTAAAAAATTTTTTTTATGGCTAATAATTTAAATCATGCTAACACATAATGAAATCTGTTCTTTATTTTATTTACATTCAAATTTAACGATCATAATCTCGACACGTTTTACTATATATCCTGTGGCCAATACTGATTAATATTGGCAGTTCCGCTAATTGCGGTAGCGTTTCCAGTAACGCCCAAGCTTAAATGTCAATTGGATGACGTGCACTTCAGGCAATATTACCATTTTATTTTACAATTTGTAACCAATGTTTCATTTCATAATAAATTTTTGTTGTCATATTGACACAAATCATATTCAGTAATAGTTATAGCTTATGATTACGGATTTAGTCTAAAAAAAAGGTTCAAATCAATCACATTCAGTAACATATCTACATATATGTGATGGTGTAATGATAAATAAAAACTAGTTGTCAACATCAGTAAAAATATTTTATTTTTTGATTATTTTAATTTTAATACAATTTGTTCAAATTAATTTGAAATGATCTGTATTAAGAGTAGGCTAACCCTAGACACATATTACTATGAGCATAGACTATCTAGTAATATATTCACATATAACATATGTATGTATTTATATTTAATTATGTACACTAGAAGAGTCTTTCGAGTTTTTCCTTTTAGTTTTATGAAACTGTTGGAAGTTCACATAAAGTCCATCATAGATAAGTTATCTTAGATAAATATTTAGATGAAGAGAAAACTGTTTATTTTTAAATTGTTTGGTCTCGGATATACAGTATTTGTGATTGAATTGGTTGGATAAGACAGCAGAAAATTGGATATTCAGTTGAAGAGGAAACATAGACAAATAAATGACTGTAGCTCGTAAAACAAGAACAATATATCAAGACAAATATCCAATAAAATCAATGCTTCAGAAATCATTGCAGTTCTATAATCAATTAGAGCAAAAAAGTTCAAGAAGAGTGTAAATATTTAAAAGTAATGAATTTTTAAAAATATAATGATTTCATTAAATAGGTATATAAATATTTGCTCACTATTTGCTTTTTCATCATATAAAATATCAGCTTCACATATATAAACAGTCTATTTCAGATCTAAAAAGACCTCTCTCCAAAAATACAAACCGTTTGTTATTTTAATTTTTTGCTATTATTTATTCATCATTTACACTCATTGTTCGAAATTGTCTTTAGTTTCTAGGTCAGTGGTTCAGCACCTCTTTTTGACTAAGAACCACTATGATATTTTTGTTTTTGGTAGGAACCAAAAAGTTTAAGAATAATAAATTGTATTATTTTAACATATTTTATGCATTTCTGACACAATGTAAAATAAATGCTATATGAGCATAGGTACATTATATAGGCTATAAAATAACTTTTCTTTCTTCATAAATCAAGTCTCAATAGATAAATTAAAAACTGTGTATCCATACTTATTAAATTTGAATCACGGACCATTTTTAATCATACGATTGGGAACCACTGAGCTGGAATAATACCTTTTGATGAACGAAACGGTATCGGAATGATATCTTTTTACAATCTTTTTTTAGCTCATATCCAACTAAGGCGAATACGGTAAATGAACAATAATACTGAACCTATAAGATAGTTTTGACCTATTGAGCATTATAGTGCAACAAAAACCAACTGAGTTAAACTAACTGAGCTCTGAGCTGTAATCATTGTAAAATTCTTAAAATAATGCAATTCGGTTGCATTATCTCGATTTTGTTCTTTCAAAAGCAAAAGCAGATTCTTTTTCGGCTGCCGTGATGACTTGCATATCACAATTAAAAGTTTTCTTTTTCAGATGGTATGCAAACACCTTATTTCATTTCCACTTATAATGGCTGGCTTACTGGACTGTAACAGGATTTCTTCGGTAGATTGTTTGCTGAACTCTTTATTCTTTTGGATCATCTGTCGGACTGTGTGATGAAGTATATACTTATTTAATTGGAAGTATTACTTTTCAGTATTTCAACTTCCTTTTCAATGAGTCTCTATTACATATTTAACACATATATAATTTTAAATTTTACAATAAGTATTTACTATATCTTACTATGCAAGAAAAAATTAATTTATAACCATTTTAAATATAGTGATTTGTCTAAAAAATCACTTCAAAATTTTTTAACTTGTTTTTGGATAAAGAAAATTAGTTTTTATTTTATTTTACAATAAAAAAAATTCAGAAAATATAACTATCAGTAATTAGTAAAAGTTGTCAACCAATTATTTTTTTATATTTAGTCTTTTGTGTATAATAAAATATATTCAGTGACATAGTACTGACACCTGCATATATGTATATATAGAAATAAGTGAACATGACCTATTTCAGTTATCTTGACAACTATATAATTATCCTCAAGCATCAACCATTTTCTGTTACGTTGAGATCTATTCACTTTGTTTGCAGCTTGTATAAAATGTATATTGCATATAAACTTTACATAAAATTAAATATTGTAATATCAAAAAATAAATTCTCTCATCCATTGAACTTAGTCATTGCTGGCGAGTTTGTATTTGTAAAAAAAGTATACCTTTAAATGCAAGGCAGGTCTGCCATTTATATCAGCATAACCATCGAGTAAATAATCTCCTGCTGGAATTGGTATTGCCATTTTAGTAAAATTTGTCTGTAAACGTTCAATTGAAACGTTGTGCTGGAAGAATATTTAACATATACCTACTATAATTAAAACAATACTAACATTTTACATTCATTATGTACTTACAGTATATGGACAGGTATGATTGAAGTTAGTATATTGCTTGACATACCTATAAACAAAATTAACAACAGGATTATTTAGCAGCCTAACATAACTACACAAGTCCATTGTTATATTGTACAGCCATGGTCTGTACCCATTACCTTTCTTCATTGATTGCACATGAACCTTTAAAATTATAAGAAAAAAGTTTTTATAAAAATATTTCATTAAAACAAGTATAATATCGCTTATACATTTATTTCGTTAAAAGGCTCTAAAGGTTTAAAGCTCCAACTCATTTCATTGATGTATCTTGAAATAGCTCTAATTTTGCATTTATCCACCTTCACTAGTGTCTTATCCAATGATATGCATTGCAAGTTTGTGAATTTTAAATAACTTTCATTTGCCTTAAAATATGAATTTTGTAATTATTAATTTTAAGAAGTTTTATGTTTCATCATATACCTCTGTTTCAAGAGCTCCTAGTAATAGAATAAGGATTAATGTCAGAAATAATGACATTTTTGTTATCAACCGTTATAAAGGCGATGCGACTTTTTTTAATGTTTAAATATAACTAATCGTTTTCAAGGTTTCGATAATATAATTATATAAAAATAATTCTGCCCAATTTTAATCTTGATAAATAGTTATTGTATTTCATTTTTTTTAGCTTATTATATACTCAATTAAAACGTGTACAGTATGTATATAAACATAATGAGATAGAAATAATAAAAATAATTATTTACAATATTTGTATACAATAAATGTTTATATAATTATATGAATACCTATATTAAAATTGATTTTAATGTCAGTTCAGAGGTAGTAACTACTTTACTTAATAGTAACTATTGTATTTGATAGAAATTTTTCGAACACCAGTAAATTATAACAACAAAATTTTTATTTATTTTTAATTAATTGAATTCTTTAACAGTAACTGAAGTTATTAACGAACTTTTACAGTAAATTAACAAAACTTCAAGCTCCAACACACAAGTCAAGTATGACTCTTGGTTAGTAGGCAAATAAGCACTGACTCTAAACTTTAAATTTGGCAGGGTACGACTTCATACCTTGATACTTACAGCCTTAAAAAATTATTAAAGAATTATAAAATATAAGAAAAGATTCCAAGATTACAGATAATGGGTATTCGGCAATATTTGAATCCACTGTATGGTCAGCCAAATATTTAATTAATTAAAAATAAATAAAAATTTTGTGGTTACAATTCTACCAAGTATATTATCTAATTTTTTTATTAAGAAATCAAACCACCTTTTCAACAAATTAAATGCGTTTATGCTACTTGACATTTTTCATCCAGAGTCAAACACATTTTTCAAGTAGTCCGATCAGCATTCAATAGTATTCGTCCAACTTCGAGATGCATAGCTTGTACCAATTGTAGTTCCAGCTGTAATGTCCTGTTGTTAGAATTTTTTCGTCAGATTTGATTTGACACAAACTCATGGAGTATATCAGTAATTGATTAAGTTTGTGACTTGACGACCAGCCAATTTTCCAAAAGAGTCAAAGGATTTTTGATTTTACAAATATTGAAAAAGGTGTAAGTGACAAATTACAACGTACTTACCTCCGTAAACCAACTTTAACTACTAATATTGAACATTTTAAATAGCTGGCACTTCTAGATTTACTGCCAAGTCTACTTATTCGTTCATATTTATGAAGTATTAATATCTAAAAACAAAAAATACTACATTCTATAAAAAAAAATAAATAGTTATAAATAGTTTCAAGGTGCAATTATATATTTAAATACTTTATCTACATAATTCATTGTAAGATCACAAACTCGATTCAAAATTTTATACTACCCAAATCATCTTATATATTCATCTATTCATTATACAGTTTAATTATTTAATTAAGAAAATCAAACACACTTGTGTTTGTAGTTTCTATCAAATTTTCAATATATATCAATCAATATATATATCAATATATATATTTTATCAATATATTGTTTGAAGTTTACCATTATGTGTCATACATATATTTTCCATAGGATTTCTAACACTACAATATCAGATCCTTTTAGGCTAACTTTCGAAGACTTGTGAAAAGAAAGTTATCAATAGCTCAGCCATAACTTGATGGATGTTTGTAATTTAGATTTAAGTTTCTTAAATAGTATTATAAGTGAAATTATAGAATACGTACTAAGTTCATTAGAATATCATTAATACGTAGTTCTATTACCAGTTCTAAATTAATATATATAACCTAAAGCCCTAAAGTATAATGTTTTTCTCAAGTATTTCACTTCAGAAGATTATTTGCGAAATAATACATTATTAAATTAATTCCTTTTAAATAAAGATAATTATAATATAGACACATAGGACTAATGACATCCTCAGGAACTTCAAGATTGCTCCCAATAAAAAATACATAAAGGATAGAGCCTTCAAATAATTTGCGAAAACTGACAGACTTACTAACACCACGTTATTTAATCTCAGAATGGTTATAGGCTCCTCGGGGAGGTATGCAAATTTGAGGTCAATTATTGCTTAGTCTAATGAAGTGATAAACAATAATCCAGTCAAGGCGTAAAGAGTTAAGAAAGAGTAAAAGTGCTCAAGTGCACTGGCTCAAAGAGCTTCAACATAATAATAGAGAAGTTTTGAATAGTAGTGAGCTACAATAATAAAAATTATTTTCATTTTATTTTAGATTAGGTTCAATTATTCTACAGTTGGTTTATGATTTCGTTCTAACATAAACACAGCAAGTGAATTTGTTAATAAAACTTTCACTGCAAATTAACAAAATTTCAGAAAAATATGCGAACATTAACGTCAAGTACGGCTTTGGGTCAGTTGGTTAAGTTGTGCTGACTCTGAGCTTTAAATTTGGCTGGGCACGAGTTCAATCCCTGGTAGTTAAAGCCTCAAAAAAATTATTTACGAATAATTAAATACAAGATTTATTTCCGAAACCACTATTGATGGGTATTTTTTTGGTCAGCCAAAAATTCAATTAATTAAAAAAATATAAAAATAACGAATTTATGTTGTTATAGCTCACTACAGTTCAAGACTTGTTTATTAAATACCACAGTTTCTGTTAAAGTAAAATTAGTCACTTCTGTCAAATTGACGTTAAATTCAAATTTAATAGAAAATTGTAATAATTGCTCTATCTGAAATACATTAATTATTTACAATTTATTTATCAGTAATATTATATCGAAATTAAAGCAAAAAGATACTCAATATTTCGTCATAATAAGTGAAATTTATTGTAACGTAATCTTTGTAGTATTCGTCGTAATTATTCAATATAATTGAAGTTAATGCTATAATTTGCTTTAAATTCTAAAAAAATCTATCAAATATAATTTTTGACCAATTTGAACTGTAATAATTTTTAACTCTGGTAATTGTTATTAACAACCTATTTAGCAACGAAATGTTGGCCAGTAAACCATGAAAAAATACGCCTCGTTAAGAAAAATGAAACGAAATCAAGGTTTTTTTCTGGCCTGTAATGTTGAAAAAGTGTTAACAAAACAACTAACAAATACGCCAATATTGTTTTTATCTCGTCATAATTTATTATTATTATTATTAATTTTTTTTATGCTAAACTGACAAATTGTAACCGCAGTTCGAAAATTCGAAAATTTGAAAACTTCTGAAGACTCGGACGCAAATGCCAATACGATTTCAAGCTCTGTAAACGGCATTGAACGTTGATGAAAACACAATTTTTACAGATTAAAGATCAGCCAACAAAAGAAAGGCTTTACAATTTTCAAACAACCAAATGTGTCTAATATTTTGTTTATTTTTATAAATTTAAATTTTTATTTTTTATAATTTTTTTTCATATATTTTTTATATATTTTTTATTACTTAAACTAGTGCTTACTTACTTGAAGGGCGCACATTGCCAATTTTTTGCTTGAGTGAATATAATTTTTAACCTTTAAGTAAAATTGGCACATAAAATATATTTGCGGTTCAATTGCTTACAATTTTAGCAGAGCTTTTTTGGGTTATTTATCTATTTCTTTTTTTTGACAATAATAGTTCGTTAAATAAATCACAAAATTAATATTTCATTTCGTAGTTGATTGAACAATATAAATATTTATTCACAGTAATTTTTAAGACTTTTAGATTTCACAAACTGTATATTTTTGCTAAATTTATGTGCTCTTTATTTCCTTTTAATTGCCAATAAATTAAAATGAATAAAATAATGATTTAAAATATATAAATAGACAATGTAATGCATAAAACTGTCTATATAAGCTTATTTCATATAGAAATAAAAAATAAAATATTGTGTAAATGAAAAAAAATTAATTGAGTGATAAGATAACTTCTTAACTGTTCGGAGGTATCTGTGTTATATGCAGCACATTGTATTTGCATGTGAAATATTGTAAAATGCTATTATTAATTTAGATACATATGCAATAGTAAAAATATTATAATAGATTTTAGCTTTCTAAAATCGCGTGGATACGAGCCATAGTATTCATAGTATTCTTTGCAAATGAAATGTATTGTAAGATTGAAATTAAAGAATTATGTCTACATATTGCACGTAACTATTAAAAAAATCTTAATAGACTATTTTGAAATATGTAATGTCAAACAATGTCACATGCTCGTATAAGCCGTCTATATTGCAAATCAGAAATAGAAGAAAAAAGCATTCTAGAATAAAGACTGCAAGTGTTGTAGAGTGTTGGAACTATGGCTGATATTTTATACTAATAACTGACTGACCTTTACTGGACAGAAGACATAACACCCTTCGAATGAGAGCCAGAATATCAGTTGTTAAGACCATCAGTAAATTAAGTTAATTTATTACTTTTAATCAAGTGCTAACCCTTAAGCATTTCGACTGAAACATAAATAGACTTATGAGAGCTTTCATAGAACTGATTTATACACGTACACATATATTAACACAAAAATGATTTTATATTTAAATTAATTTTTAAAGTAGAATTAAACGAATGTCAAAGTTAACTAATGGCGTTTTCGATTGATAAATTTGGATTCAATCTACATATAGATCTGTCAACTTTTGTTGCCCAATTAAACATTTTAAAAGTAATCTAACGTTTTTCTAATAGTGTTAGTAGACATTTATATATTTAATAAACACATATATCGGATTAAAACATGCTTTATTTGTCAGGTCATATGAATTAGCTGTTAATGTCAGAATAAACTTGCTACTCTAGTAAAATATCTAGAGTGTTATAAATTTAACTCGAGTCTTAGACATTTCACTCGAGACTTACCAAACGAAAAAGAAAATTGCAATAGATGTGTTACCCAAATCGAAGGCGGCATAAATAATCGGTGATTAAACATTAATGTGTATAATATAAATTTGCATATACTATTTATTGATTTTACCAAATATCGAACTAGTTGCTTTATCGGATCAACAAAAAAACATTTAAGACTGATACTGGCAACTCTAATCAATACATCTATTCAAAGTTGTCGTCATATGAGATTGGACGGATACGTTTAATTTTTAAAGCGGTGTAAGGAATAGAGACAAGTGTGAACACTTTAAATTGGAATATGTAAATAGCAATGTAATCTAGCTCTTAAAAGACCAATATATCTTTCAACTCTTTAAAAAATTCTTAAATGGTAAGTTATATACAGAAATAAATTTATAAATTTATTGTATTAAAATATTTACTTCATAATTATAACTAGATAATGTATATTATGATATAATTATATTTGGAAGACTGCTTTAGCTTATCGCTTATATTAATTTTTATTGTTAGAGCAAAAATAATTTATTCAACTAATTTTATTTTATTATTATGAAATTATCTTTATATCTTTATAAATGACTATTTATAAAAATTTATATCTATAAAGATTATTATTTAAAAAATTAGTAATGATGTGAAATAATAAAGTTTGCATGAATTAAGTTTGTTTGCAGTTTACCGCCACTGTTTTTAGTTTAAAAGTTTTGCGTCTAAAATTATACATTAAAAACTGTAAATTGTATCTGCGAAGAGTATATCTTTATGCTGAGTAAATTTAAAATACAATATATCGAAAAATTACTGTAATTCCATTTACTGAACTGATTAGCATTTTGAAACAAAACCAGTCAACTTTGGCTTTGCCTATGCATTGTTGGCTTTGTTATAAATAAATTACTTACTATTAAATTACTATATTTTTAACTAAATATTTAGATATATTTTATTTTTAAATAAAATACTATATATTTATTTTAGAAATGTAAACAATTTCTTTAAGAGTTTTGTAGATTCACAATATGATATAGTCAAACGATTATTTTCATTTTTCGTTTTGATCTGCTAGAATTTATATATCATTTATTTTGATAGGAACTGAGCAACAAGTTTAAGTATTTATAGACAGATAGATGACATCTTTAGGGCTATTTTAATTTGTTGATGATAGATATATAAAATGTATATTGAACATACTTGAGAATATTGTCAGACTCAATTAGTTCATTTTTATTCGCATTAGTCTAGAGCAGCGTTTCTTAACCTATCTTTCGTAGGTACAAACTGTCTGTCATTGTTCCACATAAAAGTATCTATTATTCAATAATAAAAAAGAATATATTTTATCTATCCACTGTATATTTCTCTATATAACTATCTATCTGTTGGTTTAACTGATTATTAAACAATTAAGAACACAGTCTTATACACAAACTCAACTACGGATGTATTTTTAGTACCATTTCACTATTTAACATATAGCGATTGGCTCAAAAGAAATACATATCGAAATAGTTTCTGATACCAATTTCAAAAAAAAATAAAAAAAAAGTCGGCATTACTTTTTTCTTAAAGTAAATATTCTATAAACTTGGCAAAATTATTCTCATCGTTCATGCTAATTTGAATTTATGTATTTGAATACAATAAAGTTTGGATAAATAATATACGGACATCTGTACTTAAGTTAATACATTTCTAATAATGAAAAATATTATACGACACCTCTCATTTGCAGGCAGAAAATCATCCTAACAACTTCGAATGACTTTTGCTGTAGCTGTAAGGAAAATGAGATGGCTTATGGAAACCATGCGAGTGGATGGCATGATTCTTGCCGTCCGTTTAAAGGAGATAAATGAGATTGTTTAAGTTGTACTTAGCTATTGCCTAAACTAAGTTGGCTAGAAATTCATATTCTGAACGATCTTAAAGTACTGTAGGATCTCTTCTCAAAGACCATCTTCAACTTAAAACGACAAAACACTAAAATGTTATCCTAATTATATGCATAACATTTCAATATGAAAACTATTCAATATGAAAACTATTTCTTAAAATGTAAAATAGTTACTTTAAAGGTATATCTAAAGGTTCACCACGGGTCACGTTACCATCTCAACAAAGTAGGCCTGTCCAAAGAGATAGATTGTAGACCCTGCTTAGAAGCAGAGGGGACAACCACATTCTATGTGACTGCTCAGCCTTGATCTGGGCCAGGAGGAGGTCACTGGGTTGGGAATTGCTCTTCCATTCCGACATTAGGAGGTCCTCAATGGCCGACATTTTAGCCTTCATCCGGAAGGTGGAATGTCTTCTGTTCAGTTAGGGTCTGTTGTAGCACAAAAGATCAATCATGGAGCTGGAACCCCGTTCTTTCTTATCTTACTTTAAAGGTGTTATAATCATCTTAAGGAGTTTTCTTCATCAGTATCATTCCCTCATTGCTGCTCATCAATAGTTGGCAACTTTTAATCGTCTGTCACATTGTACATCTATGCAATTACTTTATTCCTGATTTATGAAGCGATTATCTTCAAGTAGGATTGTATGAAAATTTTATTAAAAACTCATATGATTTAATATCATAAGCCTTATTTATCACGTTTTTTTAGCGAATGGCTTCAGTGCCACCTGTTATTATTTATTATAAAATATATATTCGTATGTACTTAAAACTATTAACAAGTGAATGTGAAGCTTAAATATTATTAATTTCAAAACTATTATTAAAAGCTTGTAATTTGTTACAATTACTTTTTATATAATTACATAAAGTAATAAATAATGTAATACTTCGAATTAAAGACGGTAATTGCATATTTGAAAATTATTTACAAAATTGCTATAATTTATACCAGCTAATTGCAGCTTTAAGTAAATATTACACAAATGGAAAAAAATTGCCACTTTTCTGCAAAAACGAAAGAAGTAAATTAAAATTTGAAGAAGAAATAGACTTGAACAGTTATGAAGACAAGAGTTGTAATAATGAAATGAAATTAAAATAAATCAAACATTTAAAACGTGCAAATTTTCATAATCCCAAACTCCTTCTCAACCTGCTATCAACAAGAAAATTGTAAATTATATAGTAGAAGATATAATCTTCCTGCATTGGAAACTTAAAAATATGTGAAGATATACACAAAAGTCGCTGTGGTGCATTACGACAAAAGCACAAAAAAAAAACAATTCATTTCGACTGTTACAAAACTTACTAGATAATTTCATTAGAGCTCAGAAAATGTAATTACTGGAAATGTTGTTTAGAAAACTCAATGAATTGAAAATCTTCAAAATTTTGTTTTGGTTGTGCATTGACAAGTGGTTAGACAAATGCCAATTTTTTCTTGCAAATAAATTTGCTCTAGGCATAAACAATTTTACTTACTAAACATGTACCACGAAAGACTCGAAAGATAAATAAAGCCAAAACCAAACAAGATCTTGGCACGCATTTTCAATTTGCCGTTTTTTTTCGTTTTTTAATATATCACTAATTGAATGGTTTTTCAGTTTATTTACTGGAAGTGCAAGTTCAATGATTGCTGCACCACTAAGTCCAGCAAAGTAGCATGCACCAAACGAAAACAGCTGCTTCCACGCAAATATTGTCTAAAGCAAATTTTCATTTTGGTCATTTGCCGCAATTCCATTTCGTAATGAATACAAATTTTGTTTTTTTATTTATTTAATCTCTTACAAAATACATTTTCGCATTTTCCTGCTGCAAGCGAGTTTTTCCAGTAAAACTTTTAAGAAATTATTGGCGCCAAATTGCATGCATGCTTCAAACAAGTTCGTTGTTTAAGTCTTTTAATTGAAAGCACAAATTTTACATCACAAGTGCATGTAACAAAAAAAATGCAATTTTTATATAATTAAATTAATATAACAAAATCTCTGAAATTATGTTTTAGCAATATATATGTTTAATATTAACAATTTATATATTTAATACATTTTTAAATTTTTAAATTTTTCATACTTCATAAAAACATTAAATTTTAATGCTAAGAATTGAATTAAAAAAATTAATTTCATTTTTATTTTTTATTTTTAAACAAAGAGTGTAGATTAGTTCAGTTAAGTTTTTAAAACAAATTCGTTAGTTCTCATATATAAAACTAGCATAAAGAACAAGAGCAGTCTATTTTTTGATTGTTACATTAAAAAGAAACAGTTGTTAATAGAAATTAAATATAAAATTAATATGAAATTTAAGTTTAATACATTACAAATACATTACATTTACATTACATTATATTGTGCCTAACTGCAAATGCATCGTAAGTTTAAGCGAAGATAATTAATCATTAAAGTAACAGTCCAGAGCAGATTAGAATAGTTTAGTTACAAGTTAAAGTTAAAGATAGTGACTATTTTAAGAATAAAAACCGAGCAAAAGATTTAAACGCTATCACAGAAAATACATTAATTATATCGTAATTATGAAGTTGACAATGAAGTAATGAAAATTTAAAACAATGTTGACTTGTTAGTTTCACATTAGACGAAATGTTTGTGGCTGATTTGTATAGTAAATGAATCGATAAGCTTTGATGTGTTTTCTAGTCGTTTCTGATGAAATACTTTAATTTAGTTAATTTTGTTTTTAACCATTATTGAGAGCATTAATGTTAACAATTGGCATATGTTTGCTGCAAGTTTATCGCTAATTATGGTTTAGGCTTAGAAATGATGTTCGTGTTCTTCGTGTTCATGGACTGGTGCAGTCTTGTGTACAACAGCATTGAATCCATTATGTTTATCGGCAGTGTAGTCTACGGTACGTATGGAACCGTCTGGTTCGACAAGGGAGTATTGTCCTAAAAATGACATAAATAAACGGCATAAATAAATTATTTAATCCTATTGATATTTATAAACTATTTACCTTTAACTGAATCGCCATCACGAGTTTCATGTTGTGACTTAACATCACCAGTGTGATA
>NC_051846.1:19293001-19295841 GCF_002237135.1 Teleopsis dalmanni
GAGTCAGTGCTTATTTGCCTACTAACCAAGAGTCATACTTGACTTGTGTGTTGGAGCTTGAAGTTTTGTTAATTTACTGTAAAAGTTCGTTAATAACTTCAGTTACTGTTAAAGAATTCAATTAATTAAAAATAAATAAAAATTTTGTTGTTATAATTTACTGGTGTTCGAAAAATTTCTATCAAATACAATAGTTACTATTAAGTAAAGTAGTTACTACCTCTGAACTGACATTAAAATCAATTTTAATATAGGTATTCATATAATTATATAAACATTTATTGTATACAAATATTGTAAATAATTATTTTTATTATTTCTATCTCATTATGTTTATATACATACTGTACACGTTTTAATTGAGTATATAATAAGCTAAAAAAAATGAAATACAATAACTATTTATCAAGATTAAAATTGGGCAGAATTATTTTTATATAATTATATTATCGAAACCTTGAAAACGATTAGTTATATTTAAACATTAAAAAAAGTCGCATCGCCTTTATAACGGTTGATAACAAAAATGTCATTATTTCTGACATTAATCCTTATTCTATTACTAGGAGCTCTTGAAACAGAGGTATATGATGAAACATAAAACTTCTTAAAATTAATAATTACAAAATTCATATTTTAAGGCAAATGAAAGTTATTTAAAATTCACAAACTTGCAATGCATATCATTGGATAAGACACTAGTGAAGGTGGATAAATGCAAAATTAGAGCTATTTCAAGATACATCAATGAAATGAGTTGGAGCTTTAAACCTTTAGAGCCTTTTAACGAAATAAATGTATAAGCGATATTATACTTGTTTTAATGAAATATTTTTATAAAAACTTTTTTCTTATAATTTTAAAGGTTCATGTGCAATCAATGAAGAAAGGTAATGGGTACAGACCATGGCTGTACAATATAACAATGGACTTGTGTAGTTATGTTAGGCTGCTAAATAATCCTGTTGTTAATTTTGTTTATAGGTATGTCAAGCAATATACTAACTTCAATCATACCTGTCCATATACTGTAAGTACATAATGAATGTAAAATGTTAGTATTGTTTTAATTATAGTAGGTATATGTTAAATATTCCTCCAGCACAACGTTTCAATTGAAGGTTTACAGACAAATTTTACTAAAATGGCAATACCAATTCCAGCAGGAGATTATTTACTCGATGGTTATGCTGATATAAATGGCAGACCTGCCTTGCATTTAAAGGTATACTTTTTTTACAAATACAAACTCGCCAGCAATGACTAGGTTCAATGGATGAGAGAATTTATTTCTTTATATTACAATATTTAATTTTATATAAAGTTTATATCCAATATACATTTTACACAAACTGCAAACAAAGTGAGTAGATCTCAACGTAACAGAAAATGGTTGACGGTTGAGGATAATTATATAGTTGTCAAGATAACTGAAATAGATCATGTTCACTTATTTCTATATATACATATATGCAGGTGTCAGTACTATGTCACTGAATATATTATACACAAACGACTAAATATAGAAAAAAAATTGGTTGACAACTTTTAATATTTACTGATAGTTATATTTTCCGAAATTGTTTTATTGTAAAATAAAATAAAACTAATTTTCTTCATCCAGAAATAAGTTAAAAAATTTTGAAAAGATTTTTTAAGCAAATCACTGTATTTAAAATGGTTATAAATTAATTTTTTCTTACATAGTAAGATATAGTAAATACTTATTATAAAATTAAAAATTATATATGTGTTAAATATGTAATAGAGACTCTTTGAAAAGGAAATTGAAATACTGAAAAGTAATACTTTCAATTAAATAAGTATGTACTTCATCACACAGTCCGACAGATTATCCAAAAGAATAAAGAGTTCAGCAAACAATCTACCGAAAAAATCCTGTTACAGTCCAGCAAGCCAGCCATTATAAATCGTAATGAAAGATGGTGTTTGCATACAATTCGAAATCAAAACTTTTAAGTGTGACATGAAAGTCATCACGGCAGTCGAAAAAGAGGTTGCTTTTGCTTTTGAAAGAACAAAGTCGAGATAATGTAATTCGGTTTTTTTAGATATAAAGGAAACTGTTTACAGTGGATGCGATCTAAAAGTTAAGTTGGTGAACGTAGAATATTATTTTAAGAATTTTACAATGATTACACCTCAGAGCTCAGTTAGTTTAACTCAGTTAGTTTTTGTTGCACTATAATGCTCAACAGGTAAAAACTATCTTACTACCAAACTAAAAAAAATTGTGGAAAGCTATCGTTTCGATACCATTTCGTTCATCAAAAGGTAATATTCCAGATCAGTGGTTCCCAATCGTATGATTAAAAATGGTACGTGAGTCAAATTTAATAAGTATGGATACACAATTTTTAATTTATCTATTGAGACCAGATTTATGAAGAAAGAAAACTTATTTTATAGCCTATACAATGTACCTATGCTCATATAGCATTTATTTTACATTGTGTCAGAAATGCATAAAATATGTTAAAATAATCATACAATTTATTATTCTTAAACTTTTTGGTTCCTACCAAAAACAAAAATATCATAGTGGTCCTTAGTCAAAAAGAGGTGTTCTGAACCTCTGACCTAGAAAACTGACCTAGAAACTAAAGACAATTCCGAACAATGAGTGTAAATGATGAATAAATAATAGCAAAAAATTAAAATAACAAACGGTTTGTATTTTTGGAGAGAGGTCTTATATATCTGACATAGACTGTTTATATATGTGAAGTTGATATTTTATATGATGAAAAAGCAAATAGTGAGCAAATATTTATATACCTATTTAGTGAAATCATTATTTTTTTAAAAATTCATTACTT
>NC_051846.1:19295941-19301021 GCF_002237135.1 Teleopsis dalmanni
TGAATAAATTGCACAACTTTTAATAAATATTATCTGAATCTGAAACAAGGCAATCGCACTTAATTGACATGATTTGCATAGATTTCTGAAGTTGATGCAAGTTTTGGTGTCTTGCAACAATGTATGGAATATGTTGCAACATTTTAATAATTACTTTTCTTAAACTAAACTTGTTCTTAAATTCTTTAATAGTAAAATCAAAACTTTTGCAAGAAGTTGACAACTTCTCATTTAAATTAATAGCAGGAAAAATAAATTATTTTAATTGCTTCAGTAGCTCAGACATGGCAACTTTTCCCAAAGCCATATAATGCCTTCGGTGGCTTTACTAATTCTAATTGCCAGTTTGACCAACTTTTTGCACTCAAAGGTTGAAAAATTATTCGAAATGTGTATTGAGTTTATTCAACAACATATTTCAAAATTAATAATTACGATATATTTATTTATCTTTGTTATTCATACTTTGAGCAGTTCGGATTTTAATTAAAGTTTAATAACTTAATAACTATTATGCGTTACGCTCCCATTAAAATGGTTCGTATTACATTCAAAAATTTACAATACTCGTTGGTGGTAATATTTTCTTATATGATATAGAGATGATTGATCATCTAATTGATTGCGTTTATTATGTATTTATTTGCTGCTTCTATGGTATGTCAAAAAGCTGTTAACATGGAATTTTTAAAAGTGGTAAAAGGTGGTGGGCTACAACCACGTATAACTCAATGGTTATATATGAGTGTTATTAGACCAATACTGTTATATGTCAACACCGTATAGTGGACGGCCCTTTACAAATTTTCTTACTGTACTCAACAGGGTACCGTTAGTGGTATTCTACTCTTAATGCCTTATTTCGCAAACAATTCAATCTTTACAGTTACGTATGGAATAAATACTTAGATCATGTCATACTAACTTACTGATATATTCTATAAAATAATAATTAAAAGTAATGCTATTAGTTTTGAATAGTATAACTGACACCACATCCATCCATTAATGGCTTTTTCAGCACTTTGTAAATGTATAAGTTTGCGCAAGCAATCCAAATCGTACAAAGACATACTCCTCATAGACAATTTCCTTGACTTAACTTTCTCATTTTCTGTTGTGGTTTCGCTAAAATATTTTGTAAATACATTAAGAGTAATAATATTTTATTACATATTCAACATGTCATCATTTATCAAACCTAATGAGAATTACAAATTATAATTATGTTTACAGTATAAATCATTAATTCCCCTACACAGTTGTCATATTAACATATAGCTGAATATAAATCCCTTACTACTTAATATATTGAATGTATTGATTTTTGAAGCAGGTGAAATCCATCACGGACATTAATTCTCGTAAAGGATTTCGCCCGCTTAACCTTCCAATGTATTGCTATCACTTTATTAAAAATTTTTGTAAAGTTACTGAGAATTATATTACCTTGAACTATGTAAGAAGTTATCGACATTACATTCAACTAAATGAGAATTATAAATACACTAAAATAAACAAGAACTCGTATTGCCGTTATGTGCAATAAATTGTTGACTATGACTTTTGTTTTATTAAATTTTATTTATTAAATTCCCTTAAATTTTGTTATATTCAACTCAATAAGTTTTAGGTTATTGGGAAGGATTGATTTAAATATTTTCTTAAAAATTTAACCTTCCAATAAAATTATTATTGTGCTTGCAAAATTTATGAATTTATGGAAGCTACCGAAATCGTCTAAGGCCATTAACAGCCATAGGCGATCTCAGCAGCTAGACTTTGTCTGTGCTCTTTTCAATTTATTAAAATATTTTGGGAAGATATGGAGAATTATAACATTTTCTACTATGAAGTATTGCTTGGGCATTATATTAAACTAATGAAGAATTAAAAACAATACGAAATAGCAATCAATTTTTTAGTTGATGCAAGAAATCTCTTAAACAACATAATTGAAAGATTGAAATGGTTTTACACTCTTTGAATTTCATACGAAACATTATTAAGGAAATACGTTGTCAAGTCGGATCAATTTCTAAGATCTTCTTCGTATGATAGAAATATATGTAGTCATTGGATGTGCTGTAATAGATCTGCTTTGTATGATAGAAATATATGTAATCAATGTTGATGTGCTAACAATTTTTAAGTAACATACTCTTAAGAATAACCGTGTGATTAATTAGCCAAGTATGTTAAACAGGCTGGCACTGAGTACTACGCAAAGACACTTGAGTCTTAAATATATCTATCACAATAACTGAACTCTGTTAACTCTGTATAACTTCAGTGAGTTTTCTGTACTTTAAGTGCTAAAACATTTGGATTGCGTTTACAAACTTCTATTATTAGTCCATAATTATTTATATATCGTACATAAATATTCCTAAATAAATTATAAACTTGTATAAATAGTTATATAAACACCAAATGAATAAATATTTAAGGCTTTAATGTGTTTAAGGATTTCACTTTAAAACACATATAACCAGGACAGTTATCGTGTTTTGGTAAAAAAATATCAAGTACTCATTAAGAATATGTGCGGTAGTCTGGTTAGGATGACCTATTATTGGTAGGTTACTCATCGTGTGTGTTCGTGCGGTAGAAAGTGATTCCTGTGGATTCTATCATGATGAGAAGGAAACATCAGAACATATTCTATGGAACTGCCCAGCGGTGGAAAGACATAGACTTGATTAACTTGTTAGCAGGATCTTAGTCACCAATCAAATAGGTAAAATTAAGTCCTCAGCAATTACGAGATTTATGAATCGTCTAGATTGTTTTAGTTGGGCTTTTAGGGCAAAATAGATCTTTTAGTTCAGGGTGTATTCACAGACTAATATTTAATAATAATAATAATCTATGGGAAAAATAAGTTCCAATATTTTTACTTAACCCCAAACAATCCACGACAACCATATTGTAATGCAAATTAAGACGCTGCATACACATGCATAATATTTATATTATAATGCTTCCAGGCATATCATATGGCAACGCAGACTCTACACATTTTCCGAAAAAGTGTCAACACGAATCAAAGGATTGACCTCATATTCTTGTTCTGGAAGTCGAAATACACTAAAATATGTCTTATTAACAACATCTGCGGCAAAAATAATTCTGGGCATCACCGGGTTAATTTCTTAAAATAGGACTGCACTCTATAACTTAATATTTATAAAATAGAAAATTTAAACCTTAGTTACCATAAATGCAAATAAGATATATAATAGATAGGTAATAATAATAGATAGGTAATAGTTAGATACGTATTTAGAGTTTGTGATTTATGTTAGTTATGATAAATGCGAACCAATTTTAGAAGGAAATTGATTTGTTTCAAGAAAACCTTAACCATTAACCAAAAAAAAAAATAAATAACCAAAAAATAGAAACATTAAATGAAACCTTAAAACAAATTTGCATGTTATTAGGCAACATTTTCATACTAAGTATTCCGAGAAAATGAATTCTATTTGCTAAAACTGACCTTCACTTGAGTTTGGAAAATGCTTAAATTCGAAACGAATTCATTTTGCACTTCGAACAGAATTTAAGCGATTATTCCATGAAACCATACCCTCATCTATACTTCAGCAGATGTAGCAATGCAGAACAGCTCAATCACTTGGGGCTCCAAAGGCCTAAGTGCATAAAAATAGAACGAAAAATGTTCAAAAATTGACTGAGGAACAACGGCAGTAGAGATATGAGGTTTGGAGCAAAACAATCTCTTTGTTTTTTTATTGATTCAGATGCAAGATTTAATGGAATTATAAATCAAACTGCGATTATAGGCCTTTTGTTATACTTGGGCAAATTAATCACTGTGGGCGTGGTGAAGTTGTAAGTTTCCGTTTCAGTACATTTCAATTATGCAATTCCTTTGTTAGTTGGCTACCAGATTTTGCCATATTATTATTATTATTTCGTTTAGATTATTTGCATGATATGAAGTCTAACTCAAATCTCGATCTTTATGGACAGAATTGTGTAAATGTAAAGTTACGAGTGCACAAGTCCGCAGCTAATCGTAGTAGCAGGAGAAGTGTATGTTTCCCATATTAATTAAAACTAACTATACTGGTATTATGTTGTTAAGTTATAAATATTAAAATGATTTTTTTTTTTTATAAATCAACTAAACATTTTAAAACTACAAATATATGCAAATTTATGCAATCGCAAGCGAATGAATGTAGTGTATCTCAAATAATCAAAATTCAAATTAAATCATTGCATTCGAATATTTTTTTACAAAAGAGCAAATTTGTCTACATTTTGCACTTTTATTGAATTCCATTAAGTTTTTGTATTTAATTTTTTTTTTTTTTTTTTTTTGATTTTATAATTTGATTTCAATTCAAAATTGGCCAAAACTGTCAACTACCGTCAATTGCCATTTTGTCGGCGGCAATGTAGAAAAGTTGCTAGCAACTCTTTTGTTAAATCGCTGCGATTTTTTATCTCAATTACTAGAATTACAAAGATATTCGCTTGCAATTTGGCTTTGTTTGCTTTTCGAAATTTGCATTTAACAAATTATAAAATTAATTTAAATCAAAAGCAATGATTTTTTGTGTTTTTCGCAAAATTAAATGAAAATTGTAAATTTGCCATGAAATCAAATTCTTCAAAGTTGTTATGCATTAAACATGTTTACACTTTTTTGTTGTTTCAGGCAAAATTAAAGATTAAAAAAAAATCTTATAATCTCTTCACAAAAAAAAAGCAGAAAAAAAAATCACTAACCGACAAGAAAAACAGTGAGATTAGCTGGCTTAATCTGGTGAACAACAAACACTGGCTTAGGTAAACATAAGTGCGCTTTTGCTTTCTGGTAGGAACCAAAAAGTGATTTATTTGATTACATAATATGTGGTTGCAATCATAACAACAAGAGTGGGTGTCACTTACTGTCAGTAAATGTATGAGGCAAATTCGTTCCAAGCACAGATTCTTATCGTTTCACACTTATTCTGAACGGTGCTGGAGGTGAAGACCAAAACATTTACAGCCGCGCTTAAAGTGGCAAACCCGATGCCGATGTTGATGCCGATGCTGATGC
>NC_051846.1:19301121-19304448 GCF_002237135.1 Teleopsis dalmanni
TACGTTATAATACTGTTGCCATGTGCTAAACAGTTACTGGTCACAAAAAACTACATACTGGTATGTATGTAGTTTTTTGTTATACGTCAATTTCCAGAGTATACCATAATTGCAGCCCCATATGTTTTCATGTCCCTATGCACATATTTACTTGAGTCCACGACATTGAAGTCTCTAGATTTCTCCGTTTTGATCCAGCCTGACTTCAATTATAAAACCACCCACTCTAACCAATTCTTTTTCCACAACAACTTTCTGCCCTCTCACAGTATCATTACCTAACCACATTTTTTACTAACCATATATATAGGAATCGGTTTATAAATAAATTTTGACTTATTAGCGTTTATTAGTATTTTTTATTTATTTATTATTAGTTTATTAGAAAATTAAAATTCTTCCTACTGACGTATGGGTGGACAGTAAACAAGAGGCTTTTATATAAAATAATGTTTAATATTAAAAAATCAGTATTATTGGTTTTTGATGATTTCTAACTGTTTCTCATGGATTATGTTCATTCTTGTCAAATAGTTAGCAATGATCTTTTATATACAATTTCGTTTTGACTGAATCAATTGTAACTGTATGAATGGATTTCGAATGGAGTGAATACTTACAATTAAAAACTAATCCTACCAGTGTATTAATAATCTGAAATGAATGAAATAAACACAAGAAATCAAAATATGAATATCTCTGATTCTTAGTGAAAATTTTTAATATTTGTTGAAATGTTCCCTTACAAAAAATGAGTCGATCTTAATGGATTCCAATTTCTTGAGGTCTCGCCATAGTGTTCTTACTTACTATAATATATACGGAATAAACTTATTCCAATTTCTTGAGTTCTCGCCATAGTGTTCTTACTTACTGTAATATATATGGAATAAACTCATTCCAATTTCTTGAGTTCTCGCCATAGTATTCTTACTTACTATAATATATACGGAATAAACTCATATTTGTATTTGACATTCTATATAATAAAAATAAAATTATACATTGTAGAAATATTTTTAACTTTTGCTAATAAATTAGTAAAAGCATATAGGTCTTTGCTTATACACGCTTTATAATTACATCAAAATTTCATTTTTTTTTTAATTAAAAAATATATTTTTTTCAAAATTTGCCCTTATCATATGACATATAAAGTTTAATATCATAGGCTTTTATGCCCTGAATAAATGTGGGAATATAAAGTAAATAATTTGCGTAAGGTAGTGGATATGTGATTTTACCGTTCTGCACATGAAATTTCTTTACAATGAAATCTTCCTAAAAATAAATTTCATTAATAGCTTATCGAAATATCAGGTAGTGAACTTACGGTTATGGGACAGGAATGGTTTAAATTTGTGTAATCTTCGACGTACTTAAAGAAAAAGTTGAAAATGGGATTTTTTCGATAGTTGAGAAATTTACAAAGATCGACTGTGGTGTTCAAAGACCATGGCCTATATTCAGTAGTATCCTGTTTAAATAATTGCATAGAGACCTTACAAAAAATTGTTTTATTAGCATTTATTAAGAATAAAATGAAATTTATTTAGTTAGTTTTTAAATACTTACATCAATCTGAGTGACTGGCAATGTTAACACTTTTACATAAATCGATAAATCATTTATCCGACGTGTAAATGGTGTCACTTGGCAGGTTTTGATTTCGACTATTCTTCTGTCGAAGACTGTACACTTCACATCGAAAAATTTCACGGAGGCCTGTAACTATTAAACTTATTCATCATTGTTTTTATTTATTTTTTAATTAGTTTACTTTGATAAAATTTAACATTAAAAGATTTAACAAAATTAATAGATTTCTATGTTTTGCAAAAATCATTTTCACAGTTCAGAAGTTTGTTAACAGTTCTCAGCGATTTCCAATTATTTCTAGTATAATCAATCTACGAATACATACCGAAAGCGAATAATTTAGCAATAATACTTTGTTCCAGTAGCCAAATTAAAATCATATCAGTTAATCTGAAATCAATTACGTTAAAATTCGTAGTTTGTGTAATCAATCCGAACTGTATCAAAACATGCCATTAAATGCAATTTTCAATATAAAAAAAATTTTTAACAATTTTTAAGAGATTAATAAAAAACAAAAAATTAATAAACAATAAAGTGAACTGAGTAATTAAATCCGAGCTGAAAAATTTTATCAAAATAGTTAGAATAAAAATTTAGTTTTAGTTATACGAAAAATATATTATATAACTGGCTGCAAATATTTAATATTTTTTTTATGTGTAAAAGATACTTCTCTTTTTATGAATTTGACTATAAAAATTTATAACTATAAAATTTATAGTTAATAACAATATAATCCATAAATTATGTGTAATAAAATAAGTAGTAGACTTTGCTTTTGATAAAGATTTAATTCATAGTTCAGTCTAGTAGTTAGAAAGTAATTTGATGACATTCAGAGATGCAAACAAAAAGATAAAAAAGATAGACAGAGAAATAGACAGACAAACTTACAGACCCACCGGCAGACAGTTCCGTAAGGAGTATTTTTATTCACAATTTGTCAATAGATTATCTGGCAACTCTAACGACAATACAATTTAAAAATAATATTAGATTTTACCAGGTATATGAATAAGTTCTTTACGATTTTACTAAGAGATGGCGCCAACATAAGTGAAATACATAAGTAACTCCGTTTGTTTTACATACTATTAGCTTACTGCAAACACATATATGTTGAGTCCGCCAAAAACTAACGCGCCTGTTTTATCATTTAGTAATTATGCCAAATTTAATACTTAAAAAAGAACATTTGCGGCTCGTATTGCTTTAATTATAATATTTGATCAAAAAAAGGCAGTTGAAAGTTATAGATCGCATGGAGAAAAATATGATGAACACGTTCCATCGATTAGAACTTGTGAGACATGGTTTCGACAATTTAAAGGTAGTGAGGAACAGTAAGTTGTCTACTAGATCATAAAAATGCGAAGATGAAGTTATTGGATGATGACTCAAACTCAACAGGAATTGATAAAAGCATTAAATCTGTCACAAGAAGCAATCAGTAGACAGTTAACAAGCAACAGAAAAGATTAATAAACTGGGGAAAAGGGTCTTTGAATGCCCAAGAAAAACACAAACACATTGCAACAAAAGAAAATTATTTTTATATCGAATTTTCACGGTTGTAGATTCCTAAATTTATTTTGACTACGCAAAGCGAAAAAAATCGTGACTTTCACCTTCGAAGTCGGCCCTTCAACACCAAGGCCGAATAGCTACGACAAGAAGATCATGTTTTGTGTTTGAAGATCACTGCAGAATATATAATACACAAGT
>NC_051846.1:19304548-19318280 GCF_002237135.1 Teleopsis dalmanni
AATCAACTTCAGGCGCGATTGTTATGAATTTGTGAAATGATAGTGTATCAGAGGCATCATTTGTGGTCTATAATTTATTAATTTTTTATGATTGATTTATATTTTGTGTTTGTATGCATTTTTGTTCCATTTTTTTTTTTCACTTCTAACCGATGTGTCTCAATTTACTTGCACATATCCTCATATTTCGAAAAATTTTCCCATGACATGAAATTATGTCATTTTTGAGCAGCGTCTATAGTTTTGTTGTTGTTGTTGCTGTCGCTGCCATAAGTACCGCCATCACTGACGCTGACGCTGGCGCTGCAATGCTGTTATTGCATTGCAACATTGTGCAGTCACATTTTTTATTACTAGAAACGTAACAAAATGCCATAATTTTGCATACTCGCATTTGCAATTTGTTTAGTTTTTTGTGTTTTGTGTGCAATTATATTATTACCACCAACCCAAAACAATGTAAAAATAACACCTTGCGGAAAATAATAGCAATTTTCCCATTTCATCTCGCATTGCAACGACACACTTTAAAATTTCTCAATGTCGCAATAAATTTAACTGCAACATGCGGCTAAACGTGAGCAACATTTGCTTGCTTCATTTGTTGCATGCATTTTAATTGAATTTTTTTTTTATTTTTTTTATTTGATTGTATATTTTTGATGCGGTTTTGTATGGGAGCTGTTTATTTTTTATTAACGCTTTAGGACAATGCAGTTTTATGACTTCAAAAAATTTTCATGTGAGAAGTTAGTATGCGAGCATTTAGTAAAGAATTTAAATTTATTAAATTTTAGTTATTAACCTGATTTTTGAATAATTGTGTTGAGAGTTTCAGTATTTTTTACTCAGATTTCCATTATACCTTATATTGCATCTCAAATATTAACACCTTTTGTGGCTTTTGCGTGTAGATAAAATGGTGCGGTCTACTGTTTATCATTACTTAATGGAAACATATGGTCAACTATTCTCAATTAATGTCCAGCAAATGCCACACAATGGCATAGTTTTTTTTTTTGTGATTTTATACAATTTTTAATAACATTTTTTGTAGTAATTTTTAGCTTCGAAGTCCATTCATGAAGCATTTGCTTGATGAACATTTAAAAGAAATACAATTCGTGACAAAATTGTAACAGAAAATGTTTTCCTGTATTTTTTTTACTTACATATTTAAATGTAAACACACAAATTTACATAATCTTTTTAAGTTTTTATTTGATTTTCGTTTGAAACTATTTTATTACCGACCCAATTTATTGTTCCAGTTTTTTTCGAAATTATGCCAGTCAGGAGAGTCAACGTCAACGGCAACAAAAACCTTGCAGCATCATCTTTGCATGCGCAACATTTGCTACAGATATTTAGCAACAAAAAATATAACAACAAAAACTTTTGGTTTCATGCAAAAATAATAGCAAAAATAAAAATAAAAATAATAGCAAAAATAAAAACAAAAATAATAGCAAAAATAATAGCAAAAATAAAAACAAAAATAATGACAAAAATAAGCGCTAAATTATCTGCAACTCGTTTATTATTGACTTTTTATTATCAAGCCATCTTCGGATGACTTCAGTTCACCAATTCGATTCGATTTCCACGCTTTGTTAGCCATGTATCTGCATTCATTCAATGCGCACTGCACTGCATGTCACTTGTCGCATTTAGCAACCACTGACATTGGCTTCACATTTGTTGCCAGCCTCCGTTTTGAGTTGAGCTTAAATGTTGCTAAGCTTTTGAACCGAAATGAATTTGATTATTGGCCGCTTGGTAGCAACAAATTTGTATCGTATTTATTTTATCTATACTATATATGAAACCAAATATCAAAATGGGTTTAGGATTTTACAAATAAAGAATGACGACAATATTTTAGTGCATAATATTATCAAAAAAAAAAAAAATAAATTATTCAAATTTAATTAATCGCCTTTTAAATTTAAACTTAACTAATTATTAATAAAATTTATTAATTTTAATTTTAACTTATATCCATTATCAACATATATTGATTTTATTTAATACTAATAGACTTTAACAACATTTATTAATTTTATTTAATACTCATATAGTTTATCAACATTTCTTTATTTTATTTTATTCTCATAGACTATATCAAGATTTATTAATTTTGTTATAAATAATCTCTAATTTCTCTGATTTACAGTACCTAAACATTATGCACCAGTCGCGCCCATACATTATGATTATGATGACGGCTATTACAACAGCGGTGCTCACTATGAATATGTGCCCCAATACTCCGGTCACTATTCTGGACATTATTAGTTACTCAAGCTGAGGTCTATCGCAGTCTTAATACAACGAATTTTCTATTTTGTAATTTTTCTATTCCAAATCGCAATAATCGAAAATTATTTGATGTATTTCACGTATTAAATTATGCCAACCAAATGTACCTAACCATGTAGTCTTAAGTTTTCTTTTGATACGAGCTTTTTTAGTTTTTATAATGGAAATGAAAATAAAAAGAAACAAAAACTTTTTAAAAAAGTTTAAAACGAATATATTTTAATTATTATTTTATTTCTTATACTAAAAAGTAAGTATGATTATTAAAAACCTTGTAGATATATTAGTTCACAATAAAAGCGTTCCAAAGTAATTAGCAATTGGTAAGCATAAGTACATATTTGTAAGGAAACAATTCCAACTTAAGGCATCAGTAATATAAGTTCTTCAGGTGACTACATATTCCACTAGATATAACATCCAACCAATGCCGATCTAAACTAAATTGATTTTTATAAATAAAATCTTAAATATATAAAAGTATACAACCTAGGTATCGAAGTCCGTATACAAAGTATCCGACAACAACAAAATATAATCATCTGGACGATTTGGTGTACCATGGTGTGTTATTCGCACATAAAGCGGCCGGTTATGTTCTTGTAAGACAATTGGCAAATATATATGGATGGCGGTCAGAATTAATAACAAAATGCCCAATACTATATATCTGATAATGAAATCTATCGATTTAAGTAACAACTGTAACATATTGTTGGTTTTAAAAAATTTGCTGTAACAAAACCAGAAAAATTAATGTAATCTATGATAATCTTTTCTCTGATATATTGTCAGCAATTTTTAAATTATTTAAATGAACTATTTTTTTAAATAGTTTACTTTATTCCATAAAATTTTTTCTAACACACTGTAACAGTCAATATTTCAAAAAATTTTAATTTATTATTTTATCATTAGACCAATGACAAATGATTCTCATGAATGTACAAAAGATACGTGGGAGATCCATTCTCCGTGGTTACGATCTATTTAACTATACTGTTTATAGTTAATCGAGTTAAATTATTGTATGAGTCAGCAATTATATACGTATAGTAAATGTTATTTAAAAGTGCAATAAAAATTAAGTTAATATTTTAGAGCTTCAATACCTACTTACTCAGTTAACCATTTCAGACGTGATCCGTACTTAGCCACGTCCAGTAGTCTGCAACAGTCAACACGGACAGTGACTTGCTGTCGCCAGTTAGTAGTATCGAATGCCATTCCATCGAAGATTCAAATTTCCTCTACTAAGTTTTTTCCCAACGGGTATCGAATGAAACACCTTTCTAGCTGAAGCACTTTTCTCCATACATGTTTAACACAACTTGACTAAGCCAGCGAATCCACTGAATTTTTAAACCTTTAACTGTGTGAGTGTCGCAGTAGAGCTCTTACGACTTATTGTACCAATAAATTCGATACTCGTTGCTAAAGCATAAGGGACTATAATTCTTCCGAACAATTTATCTATCAAATACTTCTGACGCCTTCTCAGCACTGTTGGTAATTGTCGAAACTTCTTCACCACACAGCAGAACAGACATGAAAAGAAAGTTGTAGAACGTTAAATTTGCATCTCGGTTAATGGATACTGCCTCTTATTCCAAACGACTTTCTTAAATAATAGAATTCATTTCCATATTTCTTTAAGAGGTAACCTTAACGTAATTATGTATAAGTATTATATTTAATAAAAGTATGATATAATCAAATTGAAATAGTTTAGTATTTAAAGTATACTTTAGTATTTAAAGTATTATAAATACTAATAGTATTTATAGTATTAAGTATTTAAAGTATACTTCAGGATTCGAAGTAAACTTTAGTGTTTAAAGTATACTTTAGCATTAAAAATATATTTATTATTAAGCGTATTATTTATTAATTGCTAATTTATATTCTTAGATCAATATTGAAACATGATTTTTTGATAATAGCCTCTTTTTTAAATAGATCATACTGTCCAACGATAAGTCAGTAGGAAAAAATTTGAACAGGTAATAAATTTACTAATAAACCTTTTCCCTCTAAAATGCTAATTAGTCGTAATTTATTTATTATTTATAGGTATATGGTATATATTTTGAGTAGAATTGTTTTTATTTTTAAAATTGAACAATTTTGAATCATTTAATTAATATTAATTTGAACTTGAAGTTCTTTTCAAAATCTGACTTGATTATTTAAAAACGTATTTGAAGTGATTTTAGTAAAAATATTTAATTAATTAATTTTAATCAATATAATTAATTAATATTTAATTAAGTATATATGGTTTAGATAGATTTATTAGGCTGATAAAATTGTAACAGATAATGTGAAATTATGGACAGCATATTATGCAAAAACAATAAATTTAAATGCAAGCAAATTACAATATCACTTATAATTCGCATTCAGTTTATTTTGATTATATATAAAATGCACACAGAATGTGTGCCGAGTTATGGCACTCTGCCTGCAGCACAAAGTTACTGCTTATTTTAATATATTATATTGCTTTTGTAGTCGTTCATCATGTCCAATAACTTTCGATTCTTGCTCTGTTTAATTAATGCTACTTAATATTGGTAGTAATCATAAAGAATATTTAGTTAGAATTTCTTACAATCTATTGCATATAGGATCTACGAAATATAATAAATCAGTCATTTTGTAAGCGTTTTCAAAGTATCGTTAAAGAAGGGTTTTTTATAGATTAATGATATATAAGGGACTTAAAGGATAATCATCTTTTTTCAATGTTGAAAGCATTGTGTGATATATTGGCAAAATAAGCAACCGAGTATTGGAGGATTGGAATATGGTCTTTATCAACTTTAACAGTACATCAACATTGTCTTGTCGATTATCTTACTTACATTATTTACTTGCATTTGACCAAATTATATCATTGTCAAAGGTATTAACAGAAAACATAGAAGCCGTTTGGCTGTTGAGCTTCTTATAATTTTATTTTATTATCACTTTTATTATATATATACATAAAATTCACAAGTAGTTGATAAAACATATCGATAAATATAGATAAATAAATATAACATAAAGCACAAAGCATGAGTATAATAGAATTAGTTAAAAAATTATTCTGAAAATAAAATTTTAGTTCTAATACAATTTAAAGTTTCTATTGGAAACCTTATGATGGAAAGAATCTGCCTATTTGAGCGGAAGCTTCTTCAAGATTGTACCAACTACAAGCGTAAGTTTGACGATAATCACTTCTACGTCTCTGACCTTTATGACAAGATAACTCGTGTTGACGAGTAGCTTTTGTCACTCGCCCGTAGGTACCTAACCCGACTATACGATCTGTCCTCTGACATCACTACTCTGAGCACCCTCCCTAAGGACCTCATTCAAGCCTTGCGCTTCAGGCCCCCCCCCCCAATTACCTTTCCCATTACTTTGATGAGTGGCACTGCAATCCCAACGTGACCGCGGCTTTCGTGATCCTAGTCACTGAGTTTACCGCTAGTCTTACTTCTGCGCTCGCGCTATAACCCAACCCTCTTCACTATAACCCTATCTTCCTATTTACGCCAATGTTTTTTGGCTTAGATAAACCTAGCCTGCTGGGTATTAAGCTTATCTGCACCTCCTTTCTCTCCGCTGATTACTGGAATGAAGTTTCCACATTGCTGTAGAAATTTTCTCCATTCATTCTTAAAAGGTGGTTTTAGTGGGCTTTCGATGCTTTCCACTTACTGTGAATATAAAAGGTATGTAAGAAAGTAAGTGTTTAGCAAATAAGAAATGTTTTATAGAGAGTATTTTATGTGAATCAAAGGCTTATACTATTTTAAATATAAAGTCAAGTTTGGTATATGATGAATACTTTAATATACTAAAGAAATTCATCAACAAATATAAACTTAAAATAAAAGAACCATATATGAAACTAAATGATCTATTTGATTTGTTGATAAGTAATTAAAAACTTATGAATTAAAAAATTAAAAGAATATTTTTAATATTCTCAAGTTCAATATTTAAGTTCCGGAAATGATTCACATTAATTAAAAGGGGCGCATCTGATTTTTCACTGCATTCCGATGAACTCTCAGTGGCTTAACAAGATTCATATTTAATTCATAAGCCGCCTTAATATACAAATTCCACCTTCTTATGTCTCACAGTTGTCAAAGCAAAGCTACTTATTGAATATTTATTTCTTAATTAAAATAATATTAAAGAATTATTTTTAATTATTTGTGATTTATCGAAATTATTATTACAAAAAGTATTGATTAGATTGAACTCTGATAAGTTTAATTGTGAGATTTATAAGTAATATGTTTAACAATATAGGAATCTAATAATAATCTTGATTTACTAATCACTTTTAAAAATATAAATCTATTTAAATCAAAGATAATAAAAGATATTTTTTGTTTGGAATATTTCTCTATTTGAATACTTATCTGAAGTAAGGATATCTTATCTCATGAAAGATATGAAATAATTCTTATAAATATAAGCTTCGTATTTATATTCCTCACAAAAAATAAGTAAAACAAAGTTACTAAAGAAATTGTGTCAAAGATATATCGAGATTCCAGGAAACAGCGATCACCACAAAAACAATAGCAATCATCACAACTGCCTGTATACTATATATCAGGCAGTCATTTTTACTCATATTGTTTTTTTTCCGCTATCATAAACGTTTGTCAACACTATTACCGTATTTCGTCAGATCTGAGATTTATTGAGTGATCCGCTATATAAGCGAATATTCCGAATTTCATCGACCACTTTGATCGATCTATTCAAATTCATCCAGCTATAGTATATGCGTTCATGTTAAGTTTATTGTAGTTCCAAATAGTTTACAGGAATTACTTATAGGTCAGTTATCTACATCTAATCGATTTTCTAACCATTGCGTAGAATTATGTAATGATTTCCATATCAACTTGAGCAAACACAGGCTGGTGCTTTGCTAAACAAGAATCGATTATAAAGACTCTACAGATATCCTTGTACGAACTAACTTAATCACTCAGTTTTGTAGAACGGAGCTTAATACTAGAAGAATTTGAACCTCACAAGATCTCTGATAAAAAAGTAATTGCTACTGGTGCAACATTCTCTCCTCTCCGTGTCTCTCCTTACTGAACCAAAATTGATAACTTGTTTGTGGATAACTTATTTGACGCATCAGCTTGGCCTGCGTTATTATCTGAACATGTTGGGTCTATGTGAGGAAACAGAATGCTGATTCTTCTTTAAGACAAATGCGATCCCTCGTCTTGCTTGCTGCGACTGTTATCTGCAGTTGGATAAGATTACTGACAGTTTTGGTTGTCATTCAAAGAACAAAGTGCCTCTGGTTTAGTGAGGGTCAGTTAGCAACACAAACGATCAGTCATGGTTGTAACTTCCCACACCGCTAGGAAACAACATCCCTCATATATTCTTGTCTATATTATGTAGTAATATATTTATATATTTTGAAAACATCGGTGAAGACAGAAGCATAAGGCACTTTACTTTAAAAAACACTGATGTTCCCAAACAAGTAAGCTAAAGACTTCAAGTGATCATATGCGCAAGATTAGATCACAGACACGTCGTCATTAGTAGGTTCACCTATATTTAATTTGATTGCAAGAGTAGATGTTCTTATCTTGTCTTGGCGAGAGTATATTTGAGTGCAGTATTTGTTAGGTATATTAAATTTTTATTTACTGTCAAAATACTAATACTATTAAAAATTATAAAATGTTAATAAAATCATGTTAGTATTGCTGTTCAATTTTAAACAAATATATAAATACATTTATAGTCTTAAGATTAAATTAAATTAAAGCTTCCTCCAATGCATTTCAGTTTACACTTCTTGTAATGCTATCAGTGATATATCTCCAGCACGATAACTCAATTATTTGGTTATGATATTGTAACTTATTCAATCTTTATCTTTTGTGTATCTTAAAACAAAAACGTAAGCAAAAGTTTACTTAACAAACTCAAAAGAAAAAAAAATCACACAATACGTTTTGCATGAAATTAGCCCAAAGAAATGGCACTTCCGTTGCTGTTGTCTGAAATTTATTGACCATCACAAAGTTGATATATTTTCCAGTAGTTCATGGCAAGTGTTTACATAAGTTTTATGTAAATAAAATGTATCTTACAGAATTGCGAATTTCTAAATAATAAGATACAATGAAGTTTGTAAGGAAAATCATATTGACTGTTATTTAGTGTTGGCATATCAAATAAGTAAGACAAATAATAAATAGATATCATTTCTTTATGAAATATTTTGTCTATATAATGAAATTGATCTATTTAACTAAAACAAATTTTTATTATTTTAATTACAAAAAATAGTTATTTCTACATGAAAATATATTTTATATGACAGTTCGAGTCCATTTATAGTAGATGTTGTCTATGAATAGATTCCGTATTTCAAGTATTGATCTTCTGTTTGTGAGACTTGATGTAGAAAGATGTTTGTTTTAGGTTGTCTTTGACTTAAGAGTGAAGTTGTTGTAAGTAGAGAAATTTTTTTGAAGTAGTTTTGATGATTTCCTTAGAAAACAATCGCGTAGTTGCATGACCTGTGTGCGGTACAGGGCATACCAGTAATATCCAATATTTTTCTTGCCGTGTCCCACACAAGATCTTCTGTGGCACACTATTCCATCGGACATGTATTAAGGAAATCATGTCTGACATGACTTTTTTTTACTATTATTCCATGATAACTATCGTTTTATTATGTTTAGTTAGATAAAGTTACTTTCTCAGAAAAACATGTTATAGTTAATCTCCTAGTTTATATAGATTATCTATATGTGTTGTTACAAATGTTTGTTTACATCAATCAATTTTTAAAGAAATTAACGAAATTATAAATAAATATTTGTAATTTTAATTGCTTTCTATATGAAGATTGAGCATCTCTTTGTGAAAAATTGGTCTAGACAAATATAAACTTCCTTGTAAACCTTCTTTAGGCGAAAGAGCGACAAGCCGTACTCTAATAAGCAGCGACGATATTTGGTTCCATGAAAATGGCTTAAGTTGCCATATAGCTTAACAATCGATTTATTGCGAAATCAATCTGGTAACAACTTTATTACCAGAGGTGGTGCTGTTAACTGGCCCCACTCGTTCGTCCTATTTAACGCCTCTCGATTACTTTTTATTTGTTTATATTAAGTCATTGGTTTATGCCGATGAACCAGCTACTCTTAAAGCATTGGAAACTAATGTTTATAACACTATTGACGCCATACAACTACATTGACTACAAAACATAGTTAAAAATTGAACTGATCGAATGGACCATGTACTTCGTATTCGGGGTGGACATATGTCGGAAATCATATTCATTAAATAAATGCCATGAAATTATTTATTAATGGTAATGATATTTGGGAGTTTTCGGGTTAGGCAAAGGCCCCTATGCACTTCTACCAGTTTGATCTATTGTGCACCCCTTTGTATTTAGATATTTAGTATCTCGAGGAATCGAACCAGCTCCTCCGAAAGGAATTTTCAAAGGTCTTCATCCTCTAGTTGGTATGTACCTAAAACTTTATTTCTTCTGTGGCCTAGTACATCACAGTTAGTGATTAGATGTTCCATAGACTCTTCCTCATCATAGGAAGAGTCTATAGAAATTATCTATGAAATTATTTAGTAGATTATAATAATTAAGATATCATTCCAACAATATATCTTGTATTATCATTTTAAGTTCTCCTACAGTTAAAAAAAAACTCCAGATACTACTTTAAAGAACCTAATTCGATACAAATGGATCTAATACGATCAACTAATATGATATAGGTGTTGTTTGCTCTGTAAGACATTAACGCATAATACGGTCTTTCAGTTTTTTAATACGGTCTTTAATTCAAAGCTTGCTCCTACATTTATAAGCTTATGAGCTTGGTTTGAAGCTACAATAAACCTTTTGATCGTTCCTATAATAAAAACTTTTTTAAACCATTAGCTTTGCTTGCATATTTTTCGGCTTATCAACAACTTCAAAGTATCTTTCTTAATAGCATTTGCTAGAAGGGAATTCAATAAAAATTATATAAAATTAACTCTTTTGACACCACGAGTATAAAATTAGTGTTTATTTTTAAAACCAGCAACTAAAGTAGAAGCAACAAATCAATTAAATATTTTTATTAATTAAACTTTTGCTTAATTACGTGTATTAGCGCCTTCAGCCTATGCAGACTCGACATTAGCATAGAAAAGGTCGTTTAAGTAATTAAATTATGTAGTTTTATGCTAATTCTTGGTTTTCTCGGTTTTCTTGAAACTCATTTTATTTATTGTAGATAAATTTCGGATTTTAAGACAAGCTTTAAAAAATAAAATTAATTGTAGATGAAGTTATAAACATTAATTTTTTATTGATTTAATAAAATTTTAATGTTAATTGAAAATGCATGTTTCAACTACTGGACCATAACACTTATAGATAATTAATCTTTTTAGTGTTATTATTAATTAATTTAATCTATTATTAAGTACGTTTATATGGTTTTGTTTTGATAAACAATTTTGATTTTTCTTTTAAAGGTTTAAAGTTTTGAAGCTAATTATAATTATTAAGCAGCGTTAATAGACCTTTTGGTAGACCTATTTTTCAAACCATAAAAAATTAATCATTTTATTGTTACAAAATCTTAAATACTTTTCAAGCAAATGCTATGAAATTAAGGTGATGAATTTTAACAAATTAAAAGCATATATTTTAAGTAGAAAATATTTAAATTAATATATTTTGAAAATGTTAAAAGTGCTTAAATTTTTTTTCTATAAAAAACAATAAACTCACACTTCGTCTACGCCTTTAACAAATTGTTCTGCCCGCACACCAATTTTTATGTAAAATAGGTAGCGGACTCTGTTGCCGCGTTTGAGCCCGGGTTAATTGGTGAACCTTGAAAGCATATATCACAGCTTGCTGTCGTCGTAAACCGAAATTAATTGACTAAGTTTGTGACTAAATAATGTTGTTAACATAAATCTTGATGTGCACTCTTAAATTATGCACATTTTTATTGGCAATTGACAAAACTACAAATTTTTCAATTAAACTCGATTTAATGCAAGTCACAAACGTTTTGACCGCAACTCTGCGGCGGTATTGCCAAGTAGGCTGTAATACCGCCGCCTGCTGCCAATAAAGAAGCAAATCGATTGCACTCGGTTTAATTGTCTTCAATAACCACGGCTAGTAAAAATTCTATTTTTTCTTGTCACAAGTCTCTGCTCGACAATTAATTTTTACCTCTTAAGAACCGAGTCAATGTGAGAATTCCAATAAATCCACTGAAGTGCCGGTGCAGCTGATATTTGAAATTAATTATATATGATAAAACTATAAAACATATATCAGTTATTGGTAATTGATTTAAGAACAAATCGCTTGGGAGAAACATCGTTAAAATGTTGTTTCTGAACTTAAAAAGCAATTTAGATGCATAAAAACTGAGTACATTCTTTGAATAAATTTTAGCCAAGAGTTTAAAAATATTTCATAAATTTATCTATCTTGTTTTGATTTGTAGAGTACATATATCTTTGTGTGAAGTGTATATTTATACAATTAACATAGTAAGACTTTAAAATTATGTTTGAATTGATAGAAAATTCAATTGAAGGTAAAAAGAATAGAACACAAATTTTGTAATTAAAAAAAAAATTAATTAATTGATAATTTTATAGTTGGTTTATGATTGTGTACTAATATAACACAGAAAGCGAATTTCTTAATGAATTTTCACAGCAAATGCACAAAATTCCAAGTTAGAACAATGCAAGTCAAGTAACCAAAGCCTTACTTGACTTCAATTGATTGATTAACACTACCCCTCAGCTTTAAACTTGACAGAGAACAATTTGAACTCTTGGTACTTGCAATCCAGAAAAATATTTAGGAATAATTTATTATTGGAATTATTTCGAGAAAGACCACTATTGATGTGTTTTTGACAATACTCGAAACAAAAAGTTAAAATTTTGTGGTTATAATAATTTACTACTATTCAGAAAACCGCAATTTCAGCTCCAACTGATAAGATATAATAAACAAATGTAAAATACAGTTCAAGTTTTTTTTAAACGATTCTCAGAAAAAACTTTGATGAGAAATTAATACACATTTAAAATTAAGCAATTTTTTTTCTTTTTTAAAAGCTGAAAAAAGTCAGCCTTAAGTAATTAAAGAATAGTGTTAAATTCTTAGTCTAATTGCTTCTTAATTTCAGTTTTTTTTTTTGTGAGTAGTCCCCATCTATATTTATTTACTTGTTGTAAGAGTGTTCTAATTTTCACATATCTTCAAAAAAATATATACTTTTAAGGTAATTTAAAGATTTATTACTTGTAATGATAATGTCTGAAATAGATAAACATTTCTTCCCACTAAATCATTCTTACAAATTAAGCAATATATAAAAATCAGTTGGAATCAACGAACGTACTATGAGGTAGTCCTGAAATCCCAAGAGCAATGTGCTCCCAACAAAAAATAGAAGATGTGATCTTTCCAATTGATGAAACGATCGTCTTCTATAATGGAGTACGTAATAAGAATACTACAGTTTTAAAAACTTTATTATTTCCGTAATTTAATAGTATATCTATATCTCATCACTGCGACCATGGTAGTTCTATTGTGCTGCAACAGACCCTAACCGAACAGAAGACATTCCACCATCCGAATGAAAGTCAGTATGTCGGCCATTGAGGACCTCCTAATATCGGAAGGGGAGAGTAGTTCTCAACACAGTGACCTCCTTTTGGCCCAGATCAAGACTGGGCAGTCACAGAAAATGTGACTGGAAGATTCGTCTGCTTCTAAGCAGAGCCGACACTCCATCTCTTCGGACAGAGCTATTTTATTAAGGCGATAACGCAGTACATGGTGACCCGTTAAATACCCCACCAGCAATCTCAACGCTGTTCTGCTGAAGAGGGATACCGTACCATAACTATAGGGATGAACCAGCTGTTTAGCCTGGCGGTTACCTCGACTGTCACGCCAATAGCGGCTTCTCTCGGCTGGAAACCATTCATCAACCAGAGACCTACTTGCAGATCAACTTAATTCACAATAAAGTTTCGGATCACAGATTTGACTGGCAGATCCTGCCTTCGCAAGACTGTCGACAGACTCATTACCCTTTATTCCTGTGTGACCAGGCACCCAGCAAAGCATCACTTTGTTATTGCTTGCCAGCTGCTGCAGTGTGTCATAGCAGTCTCAAAGTAAGCTTTGAGAAAAATTTCCAGGAAGAATAGTAACTAAGTAATAGTAAGAAAACTTTTTTATAATGATAATTATGAAATACTATATATCTAAACATTTATAGTGCAAATACATATATACGAGTACACAAAATCGTTTCCTACG